>NC_140583.1:1024387725-1024392725 GCF_964204655.1 Triturus cristatus | reverse complement strand
GAGAGAGCGCGAGAGAGCGCGAGAGAGCGCGAGAGAGCGCGAGAGAGCGCGAGAGAGCGCGAGAGAGCGTGCGCGAGAGAGAGCGCGCGAGAGAGAGCGCGCGAGAGAGAGAGAGCGCGAGCGAGCGAGAGAGAGCGCGAGCGAGCGCGAGAGAGCGCGAGCGAGCGAGAGAGCGAGAGAGAGCGCGAGAGAGCGCGAGAGAGCGCGAGAGAGCGCGAGAGAGCGTGCGCGAGAGAGAGCGCGCGAGAGAGAGAGAGCGCGAGCGAGCGAGAGAGAGCGCGAGCGAGCGAGAGCGAGCGAGAGAGAGCGAGAGAGAGCGCGAGCGAGCGAGAGAGAGCGAGAGAGAGCGAGAGCGCGCGCGAGAGCGAGAGCGCGCGAGAGAGAGAGAGCGCGAGCGAGCGAGAGAGAGCGCGAGAGAGCGCGAGCGAGCGAGAGAGAGCGCGAGCGAGCGAGAGAGAGCGAGAGAGAGCGCGAGCGAGCGAGAGAGAGCGAGAGAGAGCGCGCGAGAGAGAGAGCGCGCGAGAGAGAGAGCGCGCGAGAGAGAGCGCGCGAGAGAGAGCGAGAGAGCGAGAGAGAGCGAGAGAGCGCGAGAGAGCGAGAGCGCGCGAGAGAGAGCGAGAGAGAGCGAGAGAGAGCGAGAGAGAGCGAGAGAGAGCGAGAGAGAGCGAGAGAGAGCGAGAGAGAGCGAGAGAGAGCGAGAGAGAGCGAGAGAGAGCGAGAGAGAGCGAGAGAGAGCGAGAGAGAGCGAGAGAGAGCGAGAGAGAGCGAGAGAGAGCGCGCGAGAGAGAGCGCGCGAGAGAGAGCGCGCGAGAGAGCGAGAGAGAGCGCGAGCGAGCGAGAGAGAGCGCGAGCGAGCGAGAGCGCGAGCGAGCGAGCGAGAGCGAGAGAGAGCGCGAGCGAGCGAGAGCGCGAGCGAGAGAGAGAGAGCGAGAGAGAGCGCGAGCGAGCGAGAGAGAGCGAGAGAGAGCGCGCGAGAGAGAGAGCGAGAGAGCGAGAGAGCGCGAGAGAGCGAGAGAGAGCGAGAGAGAGCGAGAGAGAGCGAGAGAGAGCGAGAGAGAGCGCGCGAGAGAGAGCGCGCGAGAGAGAGCGCGCGAGAGAGAGCGCGCGAGAGAGAGCGCGCGAGAGAGAGAGCGCGAGAGAGAGCGCGCGCGAGAGAGAGCGCGAGAGAGAGCGCGCGAGAGAGAGCGCGCGCGAGAGCGCGCGAGAGAGAGAGCGCGAGAGAGAGCGCGAGAGAGAGCGCGAGAGAGCGCGCGAGAGAGCGCGCGAGAGAGAGCGCGCGAGAGAGAGCGCGAGAGAGCGAGAGAGAGCGAGAGAGAGCGAGAGAGCGAGAGAGCGAGAGCGAGAGAGCGAGAGCGAGAGAGCGAGAGAGCGAGAGAGCGCGAGAGAGAGAGCGCGAGAGAGAGAGCGAGAGCGCGAGCGCGCGCGAGAGAGAGAGAGCGAGCGCGCGCGAGAGAGAGAGAGCGAGAGAGAGCGCGCGAGCGCGCGCGAGAGAGAGAGAGCGAGAGAGAGAGCGAGAGAGAGCGCGAGAGAGAGAGCGCGCGAGAGAGAGCGCGCGAGAGAGAGAGAGCGAGAGAGAGCGCGCGAGAGAGAGCGCGAGAGAGAGAGCGCGCGAGAGAGAGAGCGCGCGCGAGAGAGCGCGCGCGAGAGAGAGCGCGCGCGAGAGAGCGCGCGCGAGAGAGCGCGCGCGAGAGAGAGCGCGAGAGAGAGAGAGCGCGAGAGAGAGAGAGCGCGAGAGAGAGAGCGCGCGAGAGAGAGAGCGCGCGAGAGAGAGAGCGCGCGCGAGAGAGAGCGCGAGAGAGCGCGAGAGAGCGAGAGAGAGCGAGAGAGAGCGAGAGAGAGCGAGAGAGAGCGCGCGAGAGAGAGCGCGAGAGAGCGAGAGAGAGCGCGCGAGAGAGAGCGCGCGAGAGAGAGCGCGCGAGAGAGAGCGCGCGCGAGCGCGAGAGAGCGAGAGCGAGAGCGAGCGAGCGAGCGCGCGAGAGAGAGAGCGCGAGAGCGAGCGAGCGAGAGAGAGCGAGCGAGAGAGCGAGAGCGAGCGAGAGAGCGAGAGCGCGAGAGCGCGCGAGAGAGCGAGCGCGCGCGAGAGAGCGAGCGCGCGCGAGAGAGAGCGAGCGCGAGAGAGAGAGCGAGAGAGAGCGCGCGAGAGCGAGAGAGAGAGCGCGAGAGAGAGCGCGCGAGAGAGAGCGCGCGCGAGAGAGCGCGCGAGAGAGAGCGCGAGAGAGAGAGCGCGAGAGAGAGAGCGCGAGAGAGAGCGCGCGCGAGAGAGCGCGAGAGAGAGCGCGCGCGAGAGAGAGCGCGCGCGAGAGAGAGAGAGCGAGAGAGAGCGAGAGAGAGCGAGAGAGAGCGAGAGAGAGCGAGAGAGAGCGAGAGAGAGCGAGAGAGAGCGAGAGAGAGCGAGAGCGAGAGCGAGAGAGAGCGAGAGCGAGAGCGAGAGAGAGCGAGAGAGAGCGAGAGAGAGCGAGAGAGAGCGAGAGAGAGCGAGAGAGAGCGAGAGAGAGCAAGAGCGCGCGAGAGAGAGCGCGCGAGCGAGAGCGCGCGAGCGAGCGAGAGAGAGCGCGCGAGAGAGAGCGCGCGAGAGAGAGCGCGCGAGAGAGAGAGCGCGCGAGAGCGAGAGCGAGCGAGAGCGCGCGAGAGAGAGAGCGCGCGAGAGCGAGAGCGAGCGAGAGCGAGCGAGAGAGAGCGCGCGAGAGCGAGAGAGAGCGAGAGCGCGCGAGAGCGCGCGAGAGAGAGCGAGAGAGAGCGAGAGAGAGCGAGAGAGAGCGAGAGAGAGCGAGAGAGAGCGAGAGAGAGCGAGAGAGAGCGAGAGAGAGCGAGAGAGAGCGAGAGAGAGCGAGAGAGAGCGAGAGAGAGCGAGAGAGAGCGAGAGAGAGCGAGAGAGAGCGAGAGAGAGCGAGAGAGAGCGAGCGAGAGAGCGAGAGAGAGCGAGCGAGCGAGAGAGCGAGAGAGAGCGAGCGAGAGAGCGAGAGCGAGCGAGAGAGCGAGAGAGAGCGCGCGAGAGAGAGCGCGCGAGAGAGAGCGCGCGAGAGAGAGCGCGCGCGAGCGAGAGAGAGCGAGAGCGAGAGAGAGCGAGAGCGAGAGAGAGCGAGAGCGAGCGAGAGAGAGCGAGAGCGCGCGAGAGAGAGAGCGAGAGAGCGAGCGAGAGAGAGCGAGAGAGCGAGCGAGAGAGCGAGAGCGAGCGAGAGAGAGCGAGAGAGCGAGAGCGAGAGAGCGAGAGCGAGAGAGCGAGAGCGCGCGCGAGAGAGAGCGCGCGCGAGAGAGAGCGAGAGCGCGAGAGAGAGCGAGAGCGCGAGAGAGAGAGCGAGAGCGCGCGAGAGAGAGCGAGCGCGAGAGAGAGCGAGCGCGAGAGAGAGCGAGAGCGCGCGAGAGCGAGAGCGCGCGAGAGCGAGAGCGCGCGAGAGAGAGCGAGAGCGAGAGCGCGCGAGAGAGAGAGCGAGCGCGAGAGAGAGAGAGCGAGAGCGCGCGAGAGAGAGAGAGCGCGAGAGCGAGCGCGAGAGAGAGAGAGCGCGAGAGAGAGCGCGAGAGAGAGAGCGAGAGCGAGCGCGAGAGAGAGAGAGCGCGAGAGAGAGCGCGAGAGAGAGCGCGAGAGAGAGCGCGAGAGAGAGCGCGAGAGAGAGCGCGAGAGAGAGCGCGAGAGAGAGCGCGAGAGAGAGCGCGAGAGAGAGCGCGAGAGAGAGCGCGAGAGAGAGCGCGAGAGAGAGCGCGAGAGAGAGCGCGAGAGAGAGCGCGAGAGAGAGCGCGAGAGAGAGCGCGAGAGAGAGCGCGAGAGAGAGCGCGAGAGAGAGCGCGAGAGAGAGCGCGAGAGAGAGCGCGAGAGAGAGCGCGAGCGCGCGGGAGAGAGAGCGAGAGCGCGCGGGAGAGAGAGCGAGAGCGCGCGGGAGAGAGAGCGAGAGAGAGAGCGAGAGCGCGAGAGAGAGCGCGAGAGAGAGCGCGAGAGAGAGCGCGAGAGAGAGCGCGAGAGAGAGCGCGAGAGAGAGCGCGAGAGAGAGCGCGAGAGAGCGCGAGAGAGAGCGCGAGAGAGAGCGCGAGAGAGAGCGCGAGAGAGAGCGCGAGAGAGAGCGCGAGAGAGAGCGCGAGAGAGAGCGCGAGAGAGAGCGCGAGAGAGAGCGCGCGGGAGAGAGCGAGAGAGCGAGAGCGCGCGGGAGAGAGCGAGAGAGCGAGAGCGCGCGGGAGAGAGCGAGAGAGCGAGAGCGCGCGGGAGAGAGCGAGAGAGCGAGAGCGCGCGGGAGAGAGCGAGAGGGAGAGAGCGAGAGAGCGAGAGCGCGCGAGAGAGCGAGAGCGAGCGAGAGCGCGCGGGAGAGAGCGAGAGAGCGAGAGAGCGAGAGAGCGAGAGAGCGAGAGAGCGAGAGAGCGAGAGAGCGAGAGAGCGAGAGAGCGAGAGAGCGAGAGAGCGAGAGAGCGAGAGAGCGAGAGAGCAAGAGAGCAAGAGAGCAAGAGCGCGCGGGAGAGAGCGAGAGCGAGCAAGAGCGCGCGGGAGAGAGCGAGAGCGAGCAAGAGCGCGCGGGAGAGAGCGAGAGCGAGCAAGAGCGCGCGGGAGAGAGCGAGAGCGAGCAAGAGCGCGCGGGAGAGAGCGAGAGCGAGCAAGAGCGCGCGGGAGAGAGCGAGAGCGAGCGAGAGCGAGCGAGAGCGAGCGAGAGCGAGCGAGAGCGCGCGGGAGAGAGCGAGCGAGAGCGCGCGGGAGAGCGCGGGAGAGCGCGGGAGAGAGCGCGGGAGAGAGCGAGCGAGAGCGCGCGGGAGAGAGCGAGCAAGAGCGCGCGGGAGAGAGCGAGCAAGAGCGCGCGGGAGAGAGCGAGCAAGAGCGCGCGGGAGAGAGCGAGCAAGAGCGCGCGGGAGAGAGCGAGCAAGAGCGCGCGGGAGAGAGCGAGAGAGCGAGAGCGCGCGGGAGAGAGCGAGAGCGCGCGAGAGCGAGCGAGAGCGAGCGAGAGCGCGCGGGAGAGAGCGAGAGAGCGAGAGCGCGCGGGAGAGAGCGAGAGAGCGAGAGCGCGCGGGAGAGAGCGAGAGAGCGA
>NC_140583.1:1024380225-1024382725 GCF_964204655.1 Triturus cristatus | reverse complement strand
CGAGAGCGAGCAAGAGCGCGCGGGAGAGAGCGAGAGAGAGCGAGAGCGCGCGGGAGAGAGCGAGCAAGAGCGCGCGGGAGAGAGCGAGCAAGAGCGCGCGGGAGAGAGCGAGAGAGCGAGAGCGCGCGGGAGAGAGCGAGAGAGCGAGAGAGCGAGAGCGCACGGGAGAGAGCGAGAGAGCGCGCGGGAGAGAGCGCGCGGGAGAGAGCGAGAGAGCGCGCGGGAGAGAGCGCGCGGGAGAGAGCGAGAGAGCGCGCGAGAGAGCGCGCGGGAGAGAGCGAGAGAGCGCGCGGGAGAGAGCGGGAGAGAGCGAGAGAGCGAGAGAGCGCGCGGGAGAGAGCGAGAGAGCGCGCGGGAGAGAGCGAGAGAGCGCGCGGGAGAGAGCGAGAGAACGAGCAAGAGCGCGCGGGAGCGAGAGAGCGAGAGCGAGCGAGAGCGCGCGGGAGAGAGCGAGAGAGCGAGAGCGAGCAAGAGCGCGCGGGAGAGAGCGAGAGAGCGAGAGCGAGCAAGAGCGCGCGGGAGAGAGCGAGAGAGCGAGAGCGAGCAAGAGCGCGCGGGAGAGAGCGAGAGAGCGAGAGCGAGCAAGAGCGCGCGGGAGAGAGCGAGAGAGCGAGAGCGAGCAAGAGCGCGCGGGAGAGAGCGAGAGAGCGAGAGAGCGAGCAAGAGCGCGCGGAGAGAGCGAGAGAGCGAGCAAGAGCGCGCGGGAGAGAGCGAGAGAGCGAGCAAGAGCGCGCGGGAGAGAGCGAGAGCGAGCAAGAGCGCGCGGGAGAGAGCGAGAGAGCGAGCAAGAGCGCGCGGGAGAGAGCGAGAGAGCGAGCAAGAGCGCGCGGGAGAGAGCGAGAGCGAGCAAGAGCGCGCGAGCGAGAGAGAGCGAGAGAGCGAGAGAGAGCGAGAGAGCGAGAGAGAGAGCGAGAGAGAGCGAGAGAGAGCGAGAGCGCGAGAGAGAGCGAGAGAGCGAGAGCGAGCGAGAGCGCGCGGGAGAGAGCGAGAGAGCGAGAGAGCGAGAGCACGCGGAGAGAGCGAGAGAGCGGAGAGAGCGAGAGCGCGCGCGAGAGAGCGAGAGCGAGAGCGAGAGCGAGAGCGAGAGCGAGAGCGAGAGCGAGAGCGAGAGCGAGAGCGAGAGAGAGAGAGAGAGAGAGAGAGGCGCGCGAGAGCGCGCGCCTCTCTCTCGCGCGCGCGAGAGAGAGAGAGAGAGAGGCGCGCGAGAGAGAGAGAGCGAGAGCGCGCGCGAGAGAGCGCGAGAGCGCGCGCGAGAGCGAGAGCGAGAGCGAGAGCCTCTCTCTCGCGCGCGAGAGAGAGAGAGAGAGAGGCGCGCGAGAGCGCGCGCCTCTCTCTCGCGCGCGAGAGAGAGAGAGAGAGAGAGAGAGAGAGAGAGAGAGAGAGGCGCGCGCGAGAGCGCGCGCGAGAGCGCGCGCCTCTCTCTCGCGCGCGCGCGAGAGAGAGAGAGAGAGAGAGAGAGAGAGAGAGAGAGAGAGGCGCGCGCGAGAGCGCGCGCCTCTCTCTCTCTCGCGCGCGCGAGAGAGAGAGAGAGAGAGAGAGAGAGAGAGAGAGGCGCGCGAGAGAGAGAGAGAGAGAGAGAGAGAGAGAGAGAGGCGCGCGAGAGAGAGAGAGAGAGAGAGAGAGAGAGAGAGAGAGAGAGAGAGAGAGAGAGAGAGAGAGAGAGAGAGAGAGAGAGAGAGAGAGAGAGAGAGAGAGAGAGAGAGAGAGAGAGAGAGAGAGAGAGAGAGAGAGAGAGAGAGAGAGAGAGGCGCGCGCGCGCCGCGAGAGAGAGAGGCGCGCGCGCTCTCGCGCGAGAGAGAGGCGCGCGCGCTCTCGCGCGAGAGAGAGAGGCGCGCGCGCTCTCGCGCGAGAGAGAGGCGCGCGCGCTCTCGCGAGAGAGAGAGAGGGCGCGCGCTCTCGCGAGAGAGAGAGAGGCGCGCGCGTCTCGCGAGAGAGAGAGAGGCGCGCGCTCTCGCGAGAGAGAGAGAGGCGCGCGCGCTCTCGCGAGAGAGAGAGAGGCGCGCGCGCTCTCGCGCGCTCTCGCGAGAGAGAGAGAGGCGCGCGCGCTCTCGCGCGAGAGAGAGAGGCGCGCGCGCTCTCGCGCGAGAGAGAGAGAGGCGCGCGCGCTCTCGCGAGAGAGAGAGAGGCGCGCGCGCTCTCGCGAGAGAGAGAGAGGCGCGCGCGCTCTCGCGAGAGAGAGAGAGGCGCGCGCGCTCTCGCGAGAGAGAGAGAGGCGCGCGCGCTCGCGAGAGAGAGAGAGGCGCGCGCGCTCTCGCGCGAGAGAGAGAGGCGCGCGCGCTCTCGCGCGAGAGAGAGAGGGCGCGCGCTCTCGCGCGAGAGAGAGAGGCGCGCGCGCTCTCGCGCGAGAGAGAGAGGCGCGCGCGCTCTCGCGCGAGAGAGAGAGGCGCGCGCGCTCTCGCGCGAGAGAGAGAGGCGCGCGCGCTCTCGCGCGAGAGAGAGAGGCGCGCGCGCTCTCGCGCGAGAGAGAGAGGCGCGCGCGCTCTCGCGCGAGAGAGAGAGG
>NC_140583.1:1024257123-1024380025 GCF_964204655.1 Triturus cristatus | reverse complement strand
AATTGCAGTTCATGAGATACAATCCTAATATAGCAGAGTGAGCTATGAACCAAAATCAAATAGCAGCCTTATTGTTTTTCTCCAAT
Source organism: Triturus cristatus (assembly GCF_964204655.1). Taxonomy (NCBI): domain Eukaryota; kingdom Metazoa; phylum Chordata; class Amphibia; order Caudata; family Salamandridae; genus Triturus; species Triturus cristatus. The sequence continues at coordinate 1,024,379,939 of NC_140583.1, read as the reverse complement.
CTTTCGTTATTTTAACCCCTTCCATGCTCATGACGAGCCCAGCTCGTCATGAGCCAGTAGAGCTGTGCTCATGACTAGCTGGGCTCCTCAATGGCCACGGCACGCCCACGCGCGATTGATTTCCCCGCCTGTGCGGGAGAATTAATTAGTGGGCGGGGTAGTGACGAGCCCAGCTCATCAGGAGCACAGCTCCACTGTGACTCATGACGAGTTGGGCTCGTCATGAGCACCGCGGCGCCGCAGCCCCCACTTCCCCCCGCGCCAGGGGGGGAATTACCCCCGCAGCAAAGGTGTTATGGTTGATAAATAGGATTCCTTTGGCTAATATTAATGACTTATTGGTAAACACAACCCAAATGTTATGTTTTAAATCCAGAGTTTGCATTTCGTTAGACTAAGCAGCCTTTACATATAATGCCTACCACTATGGCCAACATGTGACTCCTGTACGTTGTGGTCCTCATTGTTTTAAGCAGGGTCAATGGAATTGTGTCCAGGGAGGGCCAAATTTTGCAGGAGGGTTGAGTAAATTATGCAGCAAGAAAACGCAAATTATGTGGCACAATGCGGCACATTTTGTAATTATATTACTTCATTATTTTGTCATTTTTAAACTCGTGAACACTGTCTGGGCATAGGTTGCACGTCATTAGTACCAGTTTAACAACCAAATATAGCAACAAGCAACAGAAAGGTGGCCAGTAAACCTTTGCAGACAGCCTTCACTGCGCGGAAACGTGTTGCGCTTTTGCTAACTTTTTAATCATTGGAGTTAAAATCTGCTGAATATGCGGCAGATGACAGATTGTGTGGCAAATGCAGCAAATCTATAACTATGCGAAAATCACAGTGGCCAGACTGTTGAATAATTCCAATGGCCCTGGTCTCAAGTAATGTTTCCTATACATTGGCTTACACATTTATTCAAGCCTTTGTGTCTGTAATGTGTGTGCAATGTAACACTCGCAACATCCTACTCTAACCTACATACTTCGAAGGCATTGTAGTGTAAAATAAATTAAATGCACATGAGAATGAGCCTGTGTAGAGAGGAGGGGCACCATTGGAGAGTGGTACTGATTGAATGCTTGTCGAAGAGGGTCTTTCCGGGGTGTGACCACCACAAAGATTCTCATACCATCTGGTGCCAGCACTAGAGCCAACCCTGTCTGGGCAGTATCGATCATTCCTGCAGCCTGTGCAGTGTCCCTTGCACGGAGGTAAAAGCACTTCAAATGATTGTGGGACGGGACGGTAGGAAGGCATAGCCTATGAAAGGAGAGATTGTTCTGTAAAGTTTTTTTTCAACGTTTCCAGTTAATGGAGAATGAACGGCACAAGGAGAACCTACATAACATGACTGATGTGCGCTAATCCCAACATCTTCTAGTGCCACACTGTAACCTGCCAGACAAATGCTCCTTGCTGGAACTTTGGCTAGATTTCTCCCTCATTCTTTGAAAAATAGCCTTTCCTGCCTGGATGAATGTATACGCCATTTCAGTAGTGCAATCCTAGCCAAAAGGCAGAGGAGAACTGTACAAGGTTCAAGACAAAGTTTAAGTCCAGGCAAGTGCCGAAACTTCGAGGGATTTATCTACTAACATTTCAAACACCGCGTAGTAAGTTAAGTTGCTGTGCTGCGTTGCGTGAAAGGGTCGAGTAGTACCATACTTTCAAAGATATGGTGCATTGGAATTGGGCCTGAAAGGTCTGACATGCAAATCACAAAGTGAACCCTCACAATCTCTATTCACTCCCTATTCAACCTCTTCCTCTCTTGGTTCTCTATTCTCTCTCCGTTCCCTCCTCTCAACGACCTAGCCATTCCTCTCCACCTCTCCCCCCCCTCCCCCCCATGTTTTCTTCTGGTTCCCCCTACTTCACCTTTTTTTATGCCCCAACTACCTTTTTTCTGTTTTCAACCTTCTCTCCGTCACCCTTATCTTTCTGTATGTGTGTGCTCTTTTCTCTGCTCCATATTCTTCTGTTGTCATCTTTTCACCATCTGTTCTCTCTCTCAGCTGGCAGACTATTGCTTGCTTTAATCTCCTTTCACTGTTCACTCTCACTGTTCCAACCTTCTGTTTCTCCGTCTCAGCATATAGCCGCTCTGCTTTCTCACCATCAGGTTCTTCTCTTTTTCACACTCTCCACTAGTGCTACCACCTGTGAACTTTAAGTCTATGTTCAAGGAACAGAATGATGCTTCTGGCACTATTATTCATGGTACGGGGGTAGAATTGGGAAATCTGTCTCATAGCGGCTGTCAAATTCTGCTTGTAGCGTACATGTTTACTCGTGTTTTTCATCTTTAAATCTGTCCAGCTATTTGCGAAGGTTTGCTCAACACTCCAATGTTTAACACAAACGAAAGGACCTAAACCTATTTTGGCTTGGACTTCTGAAAGCGGTCTCAGATGTGTACCTAAAAATGACCTTTTACCCTGAATTTTGCCTGTCACTGTCCAGAATTTGCCCTGTTGCCAGTTGGTCACCCTAGCGTACACAAAGATGTTCCAAGCTACTGAAGAAGGCAAGTCAATCAGCCGGTTTGCCCACACACTTGACCGCCTGGTATCGGGTAGTGATTAGGTATGAATAGTGCTACAACTTACGCCAAATAACCTCCAAGTACTTTCTATCCGAAGAGAATTAAGGGGATGATACTAGCTTGTATTCAATCTCACTCAAGTAGCTGCACATTTGTCCATTTAATGCAAGCAACAGCAATGCTCAAGTTCAAACACCTATCCAATCTGTACATTGGGGATAGAATTTAGATTACCTACACAGCCAGCCAACAATTTAACCACTAGATCCCAACTCCTCCCGACTGAATATTTGGAAAGGACCTGCCGGGGCAAAGTAGTGTCTGCTGCAAGTCCCCGGTCTCCTCTACCCGATTTTCAGATTTCCCTGGAGGTCAGCGTGACCCTGTAATTGACTAAAAACATCCAGAGAGGACGTTATGATGAAATGGCCTTAGACCCTGACAGATGCTGCCAGAATTCAATAACCTAGCACGCTGCCTACTTGCGGTCCTCCAATGAGGCGAGGAGCTGCAGTTGCTCCATTTCGGAGACAATGTGGCCTGGGAGTCATTAGAACCCCTTAGCTGCCAGGCTTCATGGATTCATTAGTCACTTCAGCAGGGAACGAGCCGGAGAATAAGGCACGGCCATGATTAATGCGCTGAATGCCAACTCAGCGCCACTGCTCCGCACGCGCTCTAAGTGCTCGCCGAGAGGATGGCTGATTCTTATGGCGCTCGACAGCCCAACTAAAATATTTGTAGCGGTCCAATTCAGAGCATCATCTCAAATCCGGTTTCATCATGGCAGCGCAAGTAAACCAAGAGTGCTTACTTCTGAGATTAGCGTAAATCTGCAACTACTACCAAGCGCCCACTGCCCACTTACCTTCAAACATAGGAACAGACCACGAATTAATGTGCGGAGCCATTTTCCACCAAGGAAAAGACAACTTGCTTCTACTGCAAAAAGGTATTGTGGGAAAATATTAGCATCGGCACAAACAAACCGCACACTACTTATTCATAGGAAAGTTATAGCAGAAGCGCACTGTGCCCGGTTCTAAATGTAGATTATTCAAATATATTACTTGAGTAAAAAGACAAACAAACTCTAAACAGAGAAGAGATCAGCAGCATCCCTGAACTGCCTACAAGATGTGACATAAAACACCCTACTTCCACCAGGGTGCCACTTCAAGGAATCTCGGAATGCAGCAGAACTGGACTCTGCGCGCTGTATCTCACCATCGTCTCCACACAGCACTTAGCTGCTGGATATCAAAACTGTGCTTGGGGCTCATGAAAGGTGTAAATCAAATGATGCTTGGGATCTCTTTTTTCATCTACCACAGGAGGTACTAGATTGCAGTGTTCCTGGTGCCCGAGGACACGTCACTGAGGGCGGCACCATAATCACGGGTCCTGCATATGGAGGTCCCGTTGTCTTTAAGCTCTTGGTTAAACATACTTGTGACTGGGCATGGTAATTACAGAGCGGGGCCTGGCTAGTGACAGCAGGCTCCAGGCCAACCCGCACTGACACACTTGCACCCATGTGTCCCTCATTGCCAGCGGTCCAGTCCATTGAGGCCAGGACTGCTGTGTAAGCAGTGCTCGAGTCGGGGTACCACGTGGGTGGACGGCATCCCACAACTTATTTTACCAGGAGCTCAATAACTGGAGCAAATGGAGCCAAACATTCAATCTTTGGCCTCTCTGGGGCGAGATCGGAGCTCATTCAGAACGCTGCTCACGCGCTGGCTTCTCTGATGCAATCGCATCTAAGGGGTGAGCGAGGGGAGGCAATGAGTCTGATGGTGCAAGCTACCTTTCATGACGTCACTTCCTGTCATGACGTCAGCGTCCCCACCACTTCTTTTTATAGGACTTGCGCCCTGTGTGTAAGGATTCCACATTGACAATGAGGTGGTAAGACCTTAAGCTACCAATGAGACCCTATCTGATGTCTGTTCTCGACCTAAAGTTTCACATCTGTCCAGCATCCCGAAAGGCTGGCGTGCTCAAGCTGCAACGGGGAGGGGCTGAGGACCAAGGCAGAGGCCGCAGGCAACCTGATGCAGACCCTAAGGGAGCTCACCAAAGCCACAACCAAGTGGACATGTGCGCAAGGACTAAAAGTGTTTCAGGCAACAAATACATGATGCACAACCATCGCAGAGGACGCCAGACATAGGACTGGAGGCCGTCCTCATGCAACAGCAATCCAGCAGATGGATGAAGACAGCAGTCTCCAGGCCGGCCTACACAACCATGCTTTTGTCCCCCCCTCATTGTCAGAGCTAGCAGACCAGTCCATTGAGGCCAGGAGCTGTGTGAAGAATATATACCCTTTCTATGCATGCGAATAAATCGCCTGCAATTACAACGCGGTCGTTACAATAACCGCTTTGTTAGAACGCACACCGTTACATCACAAGTCATTACAACGACTTGCTGTAGGGGGCGCGCTGGACTTAGGAATGATATTTACTATTCCTACTCCAGTGTGCGCAACAGCGGGGAAGGTGTTGGATTCTAAATCCAACACCATTGCCCCCCCCCCCTACAGCAAGTCGTACTAATGCCTTGCGATGTAATGGTATACGTACTAACACAGTCATTGTAATGACCGCGTTGTAATGGCATGCGTTGGAGACAGCGTTGTAAACGCAGTTTCTCCCTGTGAAAGGACTCCACATACACCATGTCAATTTCACAGGTTAATATCAAATACGTTTATTCTGTGTAATCTAGCGCTACCAGGCCTACAATAGCCGACTCCTCACCCCCGAAGGAGAAAAAGGGTCCTCCCAAATTGAAAAAGATGCAAAAGCCATCCATTGGGCAGGTCTGCATTTCCACATTTACGCCTACAGACGCCCTTTGTCATGAACATGGACCACAAGACGCTAGTTCCACTACTCAATGGCACCTCCTCCAAGCCACCACCATGCCTAGAGAAATGGATGTTCCAGCTCCAAGACGGACTGCCAAGCAGAATACTGGCATGAGGCTGGCAACCTGGCAGACTACTTATCCCGACACCCAAGCAAAGAAACACAGGAGGCGGCGAGGGAAGCAGAAGACACCAAAGAATATATCAAGTATGTCATTGAACTATATTGACCACTATCACTTGAACAGATTCACAATGAGACAGAGGGAGATGAATGCTTACAGCTAACTGTATCTGCCTTACGAATAGGAAAATGGGAAACTCAAGGAACGTTGGGCACAGGATGCACTAAGGGTATTGGACTCGCTATCTCAGGTGCAAGAAGAGTTGCCGACTGATGCCGAAGGATGCCTCCTCAGGTGTCTGTGCGTAGTCATTTTCGGCAGCCTCAAGGAACAGGCAGTGCAGTTAGTGCACACTGGGCATCAAGGAGTAGACTCAACAAAGAATCACCTCAAGAGTTAGGTGTGGTTTCCACTCATGGATGAAATGGTGGAACCCATGAACCGCTTGTGCCAATGGTGACGAGTAGCAGGGACTACCGACCCACAGGGTCTTTCATTACAGAGAGTGGTCGGCAAAAACCATGGGCCTGTGCCAATAGCGGTTTCAGTTGCCTCCCTGATGGGTGGTACACGATGGTCTAATAGAAGACTAAACCAAATATCGGGAAGTGAAGATTGTAACATCACAGATGGCCAGCATGGTCCTGCCACAACTGGAGACATTTATGGCAATGCATAGACTGTTGAGAGCTTCCCACTGACAATGGCCCACCATTCCAAAGTCATGAGTTTGAGAAACAGTTGCAAGCCTGAAATATCAAGCACAAGAAAGTGACCCCTGTCCCCCGGTGGTCCCAACCAAACGGTGAGGCCGAGAGGTTCATGCAAACACTTAATAAGGTTATGCAAATTGCCTATGCAAATCAGTCTTTGGAATGGGTTATATACCCTTTTTACAGTAGTACTGCCAGACCCAACATTCCACCACAGGGAGGGCCTACATGACACTATCTTTGGTTGAATGGCCGCGGACACTATTCTCCACCACCCACAGAAGATATGGTCTCCAACTGATGGAAGTGTGCTACAAAAGAAAAAGAATCACCAACCAACGAGCATATGCCAAAGAGCCAAGGTAGCAGACCTCCAGGGAGGGGACCGGGTACTAGTCAATGACAGGTTCCTGGAAGCAAGTTTCAACTACCACCTGAAGGGCACAAACTCCAGCATCCTATAGATAGTCATAAACAGGGCCCCTTGGATGACTTTTAAGTGGAGATTTTGTTTGTAGGATTTGGAATTTCACAAACGTCAGGTTTCACACGTTGACGTCCACTACCTAGAATGACTGCGGATGAAAATGTAAATAAACATTTGGCACCATTTTGGTTTGGAAGTGGTCTCTCTAAAGCACCTCTTTCATACAAAATCTACAGAATAAGATAACTACACATTTAATTTGCTACACACTGAGATGCATGAGCTTCTGACATTTATTTTTTATTTATTACAATTAAGCACTAAGTTCAAGGGGTCAAGTAGAGAGTCCCCTGCAGCTTGCACCGCCCACTGCCACGGCTAGCGTTGGTAACGACAGTACCTACACAACTAACAAGCACACTGCTACAAGTGTGACATTTCAGACTATTCCAGGCCCCCAACGCTATAAAAAATAACTTGGGCAGCAGGTACCAGTTGTTTTTAATCCATATGAATTAATGAATAATTGCTGGTCTGCTCATATCCAAATTAACCAAACCGCGTCACTATGTGGCAGCTGTCATAAGTGCCGGTATCGACAGTTAAGTGCCGGTACTGAGCACTAGAAACCACCGGCTGAGAATCAGCACTGGCTTCTGAGCAGTTTAAGACTCTCAGTAAACTGTTGTGATTAAAATTAATTTTCTCTAAATTCCTGAGCATCTCAAACAATGCAGAGGACATGCTGGCAAACTACATTTTTCGATATTTAAAATGACCCGCCATGCCCAATGTTTTTTTTTGTTGTTTTTTTAAATCTTAATTTCTCAATTTTAGGGCACACGATACTCAAACTCCACACCCTTTGTACCCACATCGTTGTTACTATGCATTTTGAAATACGCGCATCCCCCCACAAAGTGCATTCATCAGACTTTAATGGATCAACATATTAGCTTAGAATCCATATCACTGCAGAGGAATATCTGTAATGCTCAAATTCAGCCATCGCCAGCGAGCTCTCTAGACTAATGATCAGAGTCGCAACTGTTCTTGGCAAAGTTCTAGCACCTTCTCATCTTCCTTACTTGAATCTGCCTTTCACTATTCTGTTCATCCGGCATGTGAAATGTGGCCATTAAAATATAGTTCCTGCAAGGAATTTGCCTTTGAGTATTACTAGATCGTGTCACTGCTATCCGACTTTCTAACGCATCACCATCTCCTAGCGGAACAGCCTTGATTTCTTCGTCTTGCTACTTCAGGAGAATGAAGACAGACAGGAACTTTCAGCACTGTGGGGGAGTTCAGTAGTGTCCCAGGGCTTAGGACAGCAGTAGTGAATGACACTTGTTCAGCAGAGAAATCACCACCAACCACCCCTGGAGCTAGAGCAAATGCAAAACAAATCCTGGAGCAGATCTTAATGACCACACTAGCCCAGGAGATTATTACTCAGCGTAAAGTCACCATGACTCTGCATCGTCACACAATGAGCCTTACACAGATGCATGGAGATCTTTTTTCAGTTATACGGACACACATTCCTCTGGGCTTCAGCTGACTGGATCTGGTATTGTGTAACTCGAAGTATGCACTGCCAGTAACCTTCTCCTGCAGGCCAGTGCACAACACTTGCATCACACTTTCGCTGCCTGCCGTAGAGCTTTCTCTGTGCTTCTGACAGGTAAAAAAAAAAAAAAGTACATTTGAGTTTCTAATATCCGAATGTATATTATACAACTTGGCTTCAACTGTACACCAGCGACCAGGCCGAATACTCCTAAGCACGGTCTATGGCACAAGCCCACTTTCCATAGAGTAGGGAAAGGTGTGGAAAGGGTGTAGTGCTTAATTTGAGCTGGTGGTTTCCGGTGCTCAGCACCAGCACTTATGGAGCACTTATGACAGTGTGCCCCATGGTGGTACTATTTGTCTAGTTTAGATGAGCACAGCAACTGTTTATTTCAATACACGTCAAAAATGATTAATATCTGCAGCCCAAGCCATTCTTCTAGCTTTGGGGGGCTGGAATCGTCTGAATTGCCACACTTATAGAAGTGCGACAGCGAGTAGCTGTGTTGGTAACGCCATTGGTAGCATTGTCCGCGGCAATGGGTGGTGCAAGCTGCAGTCGCCTCCTGAACAGAGCCCTGGCACTTACTATTTTACAAATTAAGCACTGAAAGAGGTTACTCAGCAATTCTGGTTAGCCCCTTCCATAAACACGCAATTATGCACTGCGGACCCTTCTGCAGACCTAAGACGCCAGACCTCAATGATGCACCTTTTCACAGGCTCTTAGCTGGTGGTTACTACATAAGTGCGCAGAGCAGACACTTTCCGCAAACGCACTAAAAGGTCTCAGAAATGAGCGTACTGAAGCGCTCTCGTGGTGCCACCACTGCGCAGGCGCGCACCCCTCCGCCTTCCTGCAGACCCGGCTGCGCTGGATCACACGAGGCAGTACAGATGCGAGCGAGGCTGGCCCGCAGCCAAGCCCTCGCGCAGCAAGCTGCGTACAACAACATTATGCAATCACTACAGCAGGCACGTCTATTCTGTGAGCCTAGCACTGCTCCGAGCCATTTAATTTGGGATCTGAAAAGAAACCTCCGCTTTGATGAAAACATCTCGGGTGCGCTCAAAAGAAGAGGCAGGTTTAATTTTAAAAGAAACCGACAAATATATACATTTGAGGCATAAACAACTCGTCGGAGGAGCTTTTTTTTTTCCACCCAGCGTCAAGATTCTGACGTCTCTTAATTAGCGGCCCTCGCGGGGACACGTTCTCCAAAGCGCCTCCTTTAAGACGCACTCAGCTCCTTGACAACGGGATGCAAGGCGCAATGCTCTAAAATCAGAGGTACTTATTCCTGGAGGACACCACCCTCTTGACTGCCGTGATATCACCTCAACATCCTGACGAGCACCTGTACCCAAGCCATCCCCCCCTCCCCCCCCCCCACCAGACAAGCAAAGCATGATGGATGTCTCATCACAACCGTCTATTAGGGCAATTTAAAGAAGCGGATTAATTCTCTAATTGATAGCTCAGGCAGTTGCTTAGCCGTAACCCCTGGTATTATGCGCACACAAGATCGCGGCCAGCGGGTAAGCTTTCCGGGCTAGACGGTCCCCGTGGAAGGTCAAGATGGAGCCATCCATCAAAACTGTCAGGATTCTGTTGATACAGGCACCTGCTCTGGCAGCCATTTTGCGCCAATGGGAGGTCAATGGGTTGGCATGGGTAGCAGCCTCCGCGGTTCCCTAGGGATACCCCTGGTACTGGCCTGGCTTCCTTTAGTGTTTTGCCAAGGTGATGGCAGAACGGATAGTAAATAGGAGGGGAATAGCCATGTTTCTCCCCCCTCCCCCCCCCCATTGGACACTCCTTCCACCTTCTCTAGACCCGCAGCAGAATACACAAGGCTGCCGGTGAGGCTACGGGTGGGAAAGGGGGACAATCCTTTTTTTTAAATGGTATTGGTGAAAAGACAACATATATTTTGGGCTGTTGATATTTTTCTGATAAAAGTTAGCTTTGGAAATGGTGAACTTGCAGGTCCAAAAACACAAATCCACTATGTTCCTTGGCATCAAAGTGCCCGGTCAAAGATGTATAATAGGGCAATCTGAATGGGGCGATGACGGACTTGTAAAAAATGCCTACATAATGTCTTTAGATCCAATGGGTGAATACAGGGGAAAGTGGGGGATTCAAAGTGCAGCAGCTGACTTATGGACGAAAGAGCAGCACCACCTCTGCCAATCTCGTACTCAAATGGGTGGCAGCATATTCTGTGCCACCAGCTCAGCCCCCATTAATTACACATATGGTTTACAGGCCAGGCTCCACTCTGTTGAACCACCCACCCTAAAACACACAAGCTCCCCCTAAGCCAACCGCAACACTGGTGTCACCATGACAGCAGCATTGCAAGTGGTCTGAGCGTCATGTTCTCGACCCAGGCAGGATAATACAGCCGGTGGAGAACATGCAAAGTGCACATGACTGTATGGCTGGCGCAAGACAGACGGCCAAACCGTCATGCGCACTTAAGTGCCCCAACCATTCCTTCCTTGCTGGCTTTGACGGCAGCTCAGCCCTGTAAACTCGCTTCATTACAGCAAAATAAAATAACAGTGGTATTTTATTTTTCCACTGCTCAAAGAGCGGTGAAGAGGTGCTCCACCTCAGCGGAGGAGCAGCTGCTGCTGCTAGAACTCTTGCACAGTAGTTGGCTTTCACCGTCAAGATGGTGTCAGGAAGCATTTCCAGCAGAGTTCAGCAAAGTGCCAAGCTCTGCCCTAGTCACCTGGTGGGTACTGGGGCTGCTGAACCCTCGAGCGGGTCAGGCGGTCCTCTGGGTGATTCAGCACAGCCAGCAGCCCCTTATCCAGGAAGGCTTGTGTGCTTCTAGCATGTTCTTGCTTCGACTTTTGCTCCACGCGAGCAAGACCTGGCGGCCAACAGCACCACCCCTATTACTCAGAAATGATCACCCCTACACCACTGTGTGAAGCCTGGACAACGATCACTGAAAATCCCCCCTAAAACTCATTGGGGTTTCCACCCAGTATTTTATCCCAGGCTAGCTTATGCATATATGAATTGCAAAGTCCCACTTGTTTGTACGTTACGTTGAGCTTTCTTGGTGATGGGCAGTTCTAATGAGACTGTTAAAGCCGCTGACCTTTTCATGCATAATCAGAAGGCACAGTGGACGGCGTTGGAGAGTCTGGGAGATGGAAACAAAGGCACAAGTGAAGGAGAGGCATTCTCACTACTTAAATCAAAAAAATCCTGCTGCAGCCCCTCAGGAGCGAGGGCGAAAGGGGCAGGGAACACTTCTACACTTGAGTATTGTATTAAAACGTCCATTCCCTAGACCCTGGCTCATTTAAAAGGTTCCAGGGCCATCCTCTAAATCACATCTCACAGGACAGGCTAATCTTTAACCTCCATTTTGTCTACCATCCACACACGGTTATCCCAAAATGGATTCTTGCCCCCATGCAGAAAGGCACAGAACATGTCCCATTGTAATACATAATCCAAATTTTTAAAGCTCGAACATATCACCCCTTATAGTTTCCAGGCACTGGGGGCCATTTGGGCAATAGCTCACTTAATCTCCCCGAGTCACATGGTGCTGAGCTGCCGCAAGCAATCGAACCGTGGGCTCTGGCCGCTGCACCACACCTCTTGCCACCCTATTTCATTGATGCAGAGAAAACACGCACTCTTCATACTTAGGAGTGAAGGACCCCAGTCGGGTCCAGGGAGACATTTTAGTAGCAGACCAGTCGGGATCTCATCCTTGAAGGCGACAGGCAAAAGGGCCTGTCCTTTCTCCTATAAGGAGATGCCGCCAGTTTGTCTCAGTTCAGTGAGAGGTTAGTAGTCACTCTCTAAATTGCTTGCGCTATGTGTGTCACGCCGGACCGCAGTACAACCCCTTTAGGATCTCACGCAATTACATGGCGGCCATCTGTGCACGTCCACTGAAGCAAAAACAAAAAACCTGCAGCGACATACTGTGATTTTCCTGACATTTTAACAGAGCACAGGTGCATACACTCCAAAACCACGCAGGTGACATTTCTATGACAACTCAAGTGGACACAAGAAGCTCTTTTGCTAAAGAAATGGTAGTGGGGGGACATTCATTAAAATAAAAACAGTGCACTGGTTACAACGTGAAAGAAGGTGAAAACTTGATACTGTGTCAAGAGAAGCAGCAGAATTCCTTGACCTTGGCTGTGAAAAACTTCCTTGCTCAAGTTCTGTGAATCAATCAAATTGCAGCATAAAAAGCAATTAACTTAACTCATCTACTCCAGACATGGTCTCTCGTGTCCCGTGGGCCACAGGTCCGATTTAAGAGCAGAAAAGGTGACTGTGCCAGGGGCACGACCCAAGGGAAGAGCCATTGGCAACCACTTGCCTAATGACTACATGAGCTACACGCATATTCCATGTTAAACCTCTAATTGGGTCCCTCTCGACCTACAGTGGCGCCATAAGATGCACTCAATGCGTGGGAGCGCAATCATTTTATCAGGTGTCAGCAAACAACCTCCCATAACCCGAATTAACCTGAACGTGGCCAGACCCACCTCAATCGATGGAGCTTAGTGTTCCAGTCAGAAGGGCAGTGAGCACAGACTGGAGAAATGGTATGCATTCCAAGAAGGTACTACAGCCTTCAGACAATCCATACCAAATATATCCTATAATACGAAGGAGGCACAGAACGTACATAATGGTGCCCCCCAGAGGCAACTGGTGCTGCGACATGTGCGAGGCCAAGCCCCCTCTTGCCCCCCCCGATGCCCATTGTGGCTCCGGACTTTCCCTAGAGGTCAAGGTGAAGAATCTTTGGCCATCACAGGAGGGCCATCAGCACACAGCCAAATAACCCAGTGGCTGGAGGGAGGGGGGGGGCATTGTCTGGGTGAACCACACCCCAGGAGGACCATGTCTACTCCCAATGTTAAGCTGCACTTGCACCTCTGGGGCAGAGTATAGGACCGCAGAGTGGGGTCCCACCCAGATGAGGGCTGTTTGTCTTGAATGGTGGAGTGGCCTTTACAGGAGAAAAAGCCACATCAAAATGGCTGTGTGAGCATCAACTTTCCCAAGAAGCGCCACATTGAAAAAGAAATCATGTTATAAATCAGTTATGCTTTCAAACACCTAAGGAACCCCCTCAAACACAACTATTAAAATGCCACAGTAATCGGCAGAACAGCCTGTAGTACAACTGAAGGTTTGCACATCTTTGCCAAATCGATGGGATCGAACTGGATGGACCGGTGTTTCCAAAGGAGTAGGTACTAGACGACCGTGACCTACAAACACCAACATGGAGGCAGGCGGGCGACGCATGGCATCAACACACTGCATCAGGGCAGCCCACAGGCGCGGCAGACATGTGCTATACAATGAATCAATTTGAGGATCTTGTAGACGTGAGAGGACACACATGAAGCCCAGTGACTCAAACCTTCTCAAAGTCCCCCAGGTGTCTTAAACACAGTAAAATCCTCACCAAAGTGTACAGAGCACATGCAGGTACAGTGAGGTGGTAAAAATCAAACAAAGGAGTCAGTCAGGGATGCATACTACCTCTTTCGCAGCTGCCTGATGTTGAAGAAGCATTAATGAACGAAGCACTAACCCATTGCTAACGCAAGTCAACAAGGATTATAGTTCACCAGACCAAGACAGGCTGCAATGTTCAAGGAACACAAATTCAAGAACGCCAGCTAACCAATCGAATGAACATTAGCACTATCAAAAGCATTTGGTTCTATTAAATAATATGCATGGTAATAGCTGGCCAATCGTGATGCACTTAGTATGTGGTGGCCTGCATCTAGAAATCACAAGGTCTCTCCCGAGGAAAAAGTACATGCAAGCCGCCTAGAACACCCAAGGAACCGTACACAAAGTTGGCCACGCAATACTGCAGCCCTAGACGCTTTTCACCCAAAGGTGGGAGGACTCTTTCAATTGTGACCTCGACGTTACCTGCATTTCAATGCCTACAATAGTGGAAAAAATTAGTTTTATGTGCTATATTAGGCACTGCCCTGGTGCCTATATGTTAGCAAGTAGGTGGCACAAACCATACAATTCAGGCGGTGCCTTTATTAGAGTAACACAATACCCAGTTGCAGTCTATGACAACCTTGAAATCTCAGTCAGACAATAACAATGTTGCTTATACAAGACCCGTGCACAGGTGAAGCCACAGCTATGGTCAACATGGGGTAAGGCGAGGACCATGCATCATCAGTCCTGGCTTCTCGTAAGTGTCCATCAGCTCCTCTAACGAGCTCAGAGCAGTCAAAGGGTCAGAGCAGGTCAGGCATCTCAGTAGGAAAGACTATAGGGATGTGCATCAACACCGCAGCCCCAGGTGTCATGTATAACTTAGCACCGCCCTTGCTCACTTGGCATCTCTATGGCCATGTGAAGAGCCGATGACCAACCTTCCCTGGAAACCATTCCATTGAGCACATCACCGGCAACAGTTCGACAATGCACTAAATCAATTCTGCCTCAGCAGCAGCATTTGCTGGGAAAAGCATTGAATTAACAAACCAAACAGCCTATTCAGTCAGGGCCAACCCAACGAGCTAGAGGAGTCACCTTGCTCCGGGTTGTCAGCACACAACGCTTCGGCTCTTGGGCTTTCATGTGACACCCCATTGTCATAATGTGTATTAGGCTAACTGAATTCCTGAAAACAGTACCAGTCAGGACTACAACTCCAAGAAGACATTTGGTGGTCAATTGAATCTCCAGTGCTAGAAACATGGAGTCTTGATGGCATGGGACTAGATCACAACCCTATTTGATGCACAAGACACTGAGCTGTATGCCTGCACACAATGTTACTACCTTTGCCCTCATTCCTCCTCCGAAGCCCCACGATCAGTTGAGTTGTCAGTCATCCACAACATCACTGCAGGTTGCTGCTAGGCAAGCCCCAGACAACTTCTATACAGGAACAGAAACTATTGGAAAGTAAATACGAGGTAAGGTTATCTGGAGTAAAGGAACCTGTGGACACTTCACAAAACAGCACACACGCGCCACTTTAAGTTATGAGCACCCTGCAAGGTGTAAACTGGGCCGGCATGCTCAAGCCCTGTGAAGGTACAAGTCTAGAGTGATCTGGCAACACTGCGAACCATCACAGTAAGCTTTCCTAGCAATTTTCACTTAATAAGCGAGCAGTGCACTTCATGGTTGCTCTGTGCACCGCGCATTACAGCCTTGTTACCCAGGCACACTATGGTCCGATTACAAATGTCAGCACCAAGAGGGGGCGCCCTGGCGCAAATACAATGGAACAGGCGCACTCTTGGAGGGATTGTAATACTGCAAAGGATGGATTGTCCCTTTGGTTCTCTGATCTGTACTTTTCTGCTTACAGTGGTATTGGTTCCCAATGTGAGAGGTTGACACTTTTGTATCGTTTGGTCTCATGAGCATCATTAATAAAAAGATGTTTTTTTTTTTAAATAAAATAAAAAATATATATATATTTTCAGCACATGTACAAGGCATTAACTGCACAAATGGACCAGTGCCAAAAGTGCACCTACCACGACAATGGGTGCAAAAATGTTTGCAAGGGTCAACTTGTGCATTATTTCACACAAATCAAGTGTCAGTGTACAAATGTGCTGCATTGGTGCAAATGTATATAACCTCTCACCAGGAAACGAGCGACTGCGCAAGGATCAGAGACCGCGTCAAAAGCCACAGCCAGGAGCAGACGTCTTAGAACAAAGGGTTTCCTTTGAAAGTGTCGCACACAGCGCTGAGCACCCATTGGCCGACTGAGGCGCCACTCAAAAGGTAAATGAGCTAATGGCTCCTTCCTTGTACAGTTTGGCTCCAGAAACAGTATCTGCTGCAAAGACACAGGATGTTTCAGTGCATAAGCAGACAAGTCGTGAGCATGAAGGATTTTTGGAGGGAAGGGTTGAATATCGCAGCACGATACTAAAAGAGTCTCAAACTAATAAGAAGCAGCTTGCTGCAAGAAAATTGGATACAAAACTGAAAAGTCAAAACTCACAGCGCTTTCTGGCAATCAGAGGAAATATCATTTAAACTGCAGAACGCAGTGCAATTTTGAGGAAAAGATCAAAGGAGTGGGTGTGCGGTGAGAAGTGAAACAGCAACGTTGTCAGTATATGGATTCTCACGGGTAAAACTAAATACCAAATTATCATTTATAGGAGCAAACTTGATGGGCTGTTGAGAGGCGTGGGCCCTGAGGGGCAGCGCTTACAACAGAAAGGTGATCGGATATGGACCACTGGGGTGGGCCTGCTGGCACTCTTGTACTAATGGTTACTACTATACTTGCAGCCATCCAATAATACCCGTTATTGTCCTTTTAAGTCCGTCCACACCCTAGGGTTTAAAGCCACGCGAGAGTCTAGAACATGGGCCTTCATCATATACATATTTTTTTTTTAGTTTTATATGGAGCAAACTCAACCCTAAGGTATCAGAGCACCTTACAAGAGCACCAGTTGCGTTACAGATGGGCACATTCATTTTTTGTATTTTGTGATTTGCCCAGGATCACAGGATGCTGAGCATCTCTATGCGAAGACTCGAATCCGGTTTCCCAGCTTATGCGGAGACTCAAGTCCGGCTCCCCAGCTTTGAGGTTGCCTGCTCTAGCTGATGGACCACATCCTCTCCCCAAGGTTCAGTAAGAAGAGCTACTTGTGTCCATCAAAAATTCTCTGTAGCTAATATTAGAGATTTAGTCGCCATTGCATGCAAGATTACTAACAGCGTCTACCGCAGTGCGTCAGGCACGGAGGCCAGCAGTAATCTAAAAAAGTGCTCTGTGTGGAATGCCTCTGCATAGCCAACGCTGCAGTGACCCTATCACTAGTAAATTTACTAACTTTAGTAATAGTCTTCCCAACAGCTGTTGGTTTCAATTAGATTTGCGAAATTAAACTGGTTTTCTATAAACATCAGCTTATGAATTCTGAATACACATTTTTGTTTCCAATGCATGCTTTTCAAATTTGGCCTGTATAGATATATTAATTCATTGCCAAAGGGGTTTTTATTTTTTGACCTTGGTCTAATTGGTGCCCTACCTCTGATATGAAAGGGCCCCTCTTTTGTTGATGCATATATTAATTTAGCCACGCAAAAGCTACTAGAGGAGTTCACTGGGCTGCACATAGGAGAGCTACTCACAGGTAGCTGGAGAGCTACCACTTGTTCACGAGCTACTCGTTGGAGAAGTCTGGTCTATAACTACTATTTTTGATGGGCTCCATTGCCAATAATGTTACAATACTGATTTTACCGATGATATTATAATATTTAACACTACTACTAATAATGGCTACGAAACGACATATTTACAATAAAACTTCTCCTTTGAGTTAGAGCTTTCACAAGGCCCCTTTTAATATGGCGCTCGGTTTGTCCCTGCGTGGAGTGACCCCTCCTCCACAGGGAAGCAGTAATGAACGTGGCTGCCACCTGCCAGGATTTATACTGACTTGAACGTAATTGCATGCCAAGGCTGCTTAAAATAAACAACCAAATCTTTGGCCCCTCCGCCCCCGATGTGTGGGTAAATTTAAAGCAATATATACACACACACAAGATGAAAATTGATTAAAATAATCTACAGTTGCCCAAACTATTATTACGGACAGCAGAGGCTCCACGGCCCTAAAAAAACAAATCTGGGGCACTTTACAGAAACGGACATTTTAAGTATTGTGTTCTGTCTCTCCCAGAACCTCGAAGCAAATACCTGTATTGTCCCCCGGGAAAGGTGGTAACCATAGTAATGAACCACCGTACACTGGATGTGGCTGCTGGGGCTGACGAGTCAGGTTATTCATGTGTGCCAAATCAGGGACCCACGACCAGTGCACGAGGGCTGGACTGGCAACCGAGCGAAGCCCTTGGCAAACAAATTAAAACCAACACCTTTCGTTTCCGTCCCTACGTCTCTTTTCCCATCCATCGATTCCGTTTCTCGTCCTTTTTCCCTCTTGGCCCTCCACGTGATCTCTCTCCATCCCTTGTCCTTCCTCCCTCTCTCTACCCACCACAATTTCCAGCCTGCCCCCCTCTGCTCAGGGCCACGCTGCGCTCGCTGTAGTGAACCCGGTGATCTGGAAAGAGTGACGCAGGCGCCCGCAGCGGCCCCGAGCCTTCCCAAAACAGATACAAAGGGCTCCAGCCCACAACAAGTTCGGATTTAACCCCGCCATGAAGGGCGACCTTGATTTAGGCTCCATAGAGTACCGTCCACTTCAGCCGAAAGCAAATGCGTTTTAGTCACAAGGCAGTTTAACGAGAATATAAACGTAGACTGGGATGTATGACTGACCATTCTTTCAGATGTAAAATCGTCAGCTGTCAGACATTCAACATTTGAGGACGTTCTTTCGTGCGGTTCACAAAGAAACCGGAGCTTTCTCGGGTCTTTTTGTCGGCGCTTGAGTGCGAGCGGGTCTCTCAGAAACCGCCCAGTGGCTCATCTCAACTGGTGCTGGGACAGGGCTCATTCACAGAGGGAGCGTGGCCGGTGGCTCCCTCCCTCTGAGCAGTGATAGAATGCACTGGCCTGGAAGCGGAGGCCATTTTGGGATTCTGCTGTTGGTGTGCCCTGATGTTCACCGTGTACTATGCAACCCCACCCCACAGGCTACTGACAACATTGGCAATGCGAATGGGTTTGGCTTGTAGATCACAACAACCTCACCCATCACTGCCTCATAAACAAGAGCGACCAACAACATTAAGCAACAGAGCACGGAACAGGCCCTTTACCAACCAACTATCCTGCATGCTAATCCATGCTAGACCAAACACACATCCTGGGCCTTCCAGCTGATCCCAGTCCTCGCCTGCTCTTCACCATCTACTCTTGTTGGAGCGGATGAGTCACCCGCTCTACAAAAAGCAATCCCCGAAGGGTACCTGGCTCACTACATAACGCCCTCTAACAAAAGCGTTGGAGGGCTTGCAGCCACCTACAAAATAGAATGTGTATTACCCAGACTAGTATCTTGGCAATGAATAACAGATGTTTAGCATTACCCAACTCAATTGTATTATTTTTATTGACCTTAGAAAGCTGAAAGGCTGAGTGGACCCGCTAGGAATTGAACCTGTGACCTTGAGGTCAATCACAGGTACCTACAGAGGACGCATTAGTGCACTGAGCCACCAGGCCCAGCCACCATAGAGATTTCATGAACTTAGGAATTTTCAGTCTCACAATGGTAATTTCCATTAGTTCAATGATCGTTATGAGTCTTCTCAGACTCCATTCTCGTCTTCTAGTGACTTCCCCACAAACTAGTTCTCTAATGTGCTCCTTAACTCACTAACAAAAGATGATGGGAAGAAAGCTTGCAAATTATCCAAACCCCTTGTGATCACTCAAGGTGTCACTGCAGCCCATCGTTTTATGCCCACCATGCCACTCTAGACTGAGGTCCACTTCATGCAAATCAGTACTGACACTGCTGCTCATGGGTACAATTCAGCCCGAAATGTCTCAAGAGGCCCCCTTTAGAAGGGAACCAGCTCAACCCCATAGTGGTTTCGGCCTTGCTAGGCCTCACCCTTTAAGTACAGCTTGGACTCTGTGGCTCAGGAAGCAAGGGACCCATATCAGGGCATACATACCCTGGCCAGTTCGGGCATTACATCAGACACACTAGTACGCCCAGGGAGGAGTCTCCGGCTCACTGTGGCATAAAACTCGAGCTGTACCGTACAGAGGAGGCCTAAATAGACTAAAACCAGTTTGGGGTTGCTTAAGTTTACCCGTTCAGAGGAGACCTGGCTGACCAGTTCACAGTGAACTGTTCCTACTGCAGCAGGACCAAGGCTGGTTTGCATATGGCTGGTTCCTGCATAAGGTGGAATAGTGGGCATAAGCAATGGACGGGACTGCAGCTCAGAATAACCAGCAAAGGTCGAGAGTAATTTAAACAATCCACCCATCACTTGTTTGTTTCCCTTAGGATGACTATCAATAGCAGAGATTGTATAGATCACCAGCACATACAGCAATGTGAATGTCATTGTGTGTTTCGATAAAACGGCCTTTATTCGAATGCCAAGAATCAGTGTTAATCTCAAATCACTGGACACACATACCCTAGTCATAGGACCCACATATTCAGTAGCCCATGATCTCAATGCTATTTGTGCATTAGACAGTATACTCAGTCAGGGGTAACAACCCAATGTCCTGAAGCCCTCATCATGCCATCCACTTTAACAGTAACTTCTTCAAATCAACACAGTAATCTGCTGGCAATAAATACTACATAAACGACAAGACAATGCGAAAAACACGATCCAAACATACTGTAGACAAAAGAAATTACCTGCTGTTTACCCACACAATCCCACATAACTCTCCAAAAGCTCCACCTATGGTAGCTAGACAAAGGCTTCTGATGCGCTGGTTAACACAAAAACAATACACCACTGACCTTCTTAATAGAAACAGGATGGTTCAATAAAGACGTAAAAGTATGACAAGGTAAGCAATTTTTTTGTTAGATTAATTAAAATATTTTCAATATACATTTGACGTAGACGAGCAATCAATGAAAGGATAAAAGCCTCCGAGGCATTAAGTACTGGGAATAGTGAACCAGTCCAGGGGTAAAGTGCTCATGCGTTGATGTGACAGCAATGTCTCAATCGCATGCATTGACAGTGAAAGGATAAAAGCCTCATTGAGGCATTGAGTTCTAGGAATAAAAATCCTGTCCAGGGATAAAGTGCTTAATAAGTTGATGTGACAGCAACATCAAGATCCGAGAGAAACTAGGTTGAGCGTCTGCAAGTGCGATGTGAAAATTGCTAATGAAAGGAATCCCTCTGATGACAGGTCCATT
The DNA here is from genome assembly GCF_964204655.1 of Triturus cristatus. Taxonomy (NCBI): domain Eukaryota; kingdom Metazoa; phylum Chordata; class Amphibia; order Caudata; family Salamandridae; genus Triturus; species Triturus cristatus. The sequence continues at coordinate 1,024,358,791 of NC_140583.1, read as the reverse complement.
TTCAGAACACCTGCGGTTCACATAACATGCCCTTCCAGCTTCTTGGAAGCGTAGTGATAAACCTCACTGCCTTGCATGAAAATTGTACTGGATTCCTGCTTAGTAGGGCTCTTACTGCTGAGCGACATGACCCAACTTGCAGAGGTCCTGGAGCTGGTTGTATGAGTTTTTGCGGATGATTTAGCAGGACCAGGCACACACACAGTAGGTGAAGCAGGGTTTTGTTAGTATATCTACATAAGTGGCACTGGTTGTTGGGCCAGGGCTACTTCCAGGAAGGTATGAGGTCCTTCGATGGGAAAACGCCAAGGCGGTAGAAAAGCAACAAGTGTTTTTTGACCACTGAGAAATGAGAAGATATTGCTGTGGGCCCAGACCTCATACGACGGCAAAACTGCAGACACGTTTTGTTTGCAAGCATATCCAGCCTTATCTAAGGTTTGTGATAAAAGCTTGGCTGCTCTTAGAGATCCATTTAAAAGCAGGGTATTTCTGTTTTTCAATTTCCATCCAACACATGAAAGCAAATTCGATGCAGCCAATCTCAGCCTCCAACACAGTTTGACTAAGGCCCAACTCCTTGCTGGGCCCTGATGATGCAGGCCAAATGTGAGCTTGATTTGGGCTTGCAAGACATACTGTGGCTTGATAAGAGTTTTTTGAAGAGGCTCGATTGTAGTGTGTTTCGGATCACCGCATCTATTCCTTTTTGCAACTTTGAACCATAGGATAGCAAAGGCATACATTTTGTGCCAATGACCTGGAGAAGATGGTGTGTTGAGATGTTGTGTCTTTTGCTGTAAAGTTTTAAACACAAACAAAATGTTTGCCATGGCTCTTCTGGATGAAAGAGGTTTTAAAGGCGAAGTGTGAATCCATGTGGACGCCAAGATACATATAAGATTTCACCAGTTCTAAGGCACAAGTTAACCTTTGCCAGCCAGGTAAATTTGGGGTGCAGTTTGTTGCGTGGACTCTTGAAGCAGACCACCTTGGTTTTACCAAAATTGAGATCAACTGCAGATTGTTAGTGTATCCCCATAATTGATAAATCAGAAGCTGCAGGCCGATTGGTGTTTGGCAAAGCAAGACAATATTGTCTGCATATTGAAGACTTCGACATCTTTCCTTGCTTAGCAATGAAGGGGGGGTGGCAGAGAGTGATGGGGGGAGGGGAAGTAATGGGGAGGGTCTCTTAACACTTGGGCCAAGTGACTGTCTAGGTTGACTGTGTAGATGTTGAATAAACAGGGGGCCTGAACGCAACTAAAAAAAGAAAAACCTAACTCACCCATAGGGCTCTTACCATCACATTAACACCCTACAGTTATGCACCCTTCATCAGTATTGTAGACATTCCTTAGGGCTGCACCATGTAGGCTTGCCTTTTTAAAATATCCGGCACCACTGTCAGACTGTCAAAATCCTTTAAATTCACCAGCTACAACTATGCCAAGGATACCCAGAGACAAGCTATACGTTGTATAACTGCTGGACCTACAGACCTCTCAACTTTTCCGCTGCCTCTTGGCAGTACACAGCTGGATGCTAAAGAACCTCCTTAAACGTAACTCAGTACAAAGGACATTGTCACCTGAAGAACTTGGCAGGTCTATAATCCTGTATTATCTTGCCACCCAGAACTAGGACTGCCAAAAGATACTTGCAAGGAGGTGAAAGCAATGGAGTAATCCAGGATAACAGCACAATACAGAGGGCTTCATGTGGCAAGGGAACAGGGCACCTCATCAACAGTAGAAATATATCTCCCCTTAGGAGGTCAAGATTGCCACTTACAGGCATTTCATGCACTTTATTATGATCCACTTAGATTGATCTCACATGCACACCATGTCTAAAGAATCCAGTACCACAACCTTAGAGAGAGTTTTAATAGTGTGTTCATAAACACTATGTTAATTACACATCAACACAGTATAGGATTCAATACCATCATCTCACCACAACAAAATTAAAAGCCCCTTGTCGATTATTGGAATAAAAACCTCACATTTCAGCACGAAGAAACAAAATTTGATAAAACATCTAACTGGGAGGAACAAGAAAAGACAGCTACACATGGTCTGTTTCAGTATTACCGATCCACTTTTGAATCATGTACTGTATTGATGTGTGTGTAGCATAATCATTTGTGGGTACCCAGGCTGGAGAAGACTACAAATTGCGACGAGATAGGGGATAAGCAACCCGAAGATTAACAGTGCTCTTCCAGAGAGTTTGCTGTGATCCAAGCAAACTGCTTGTGAATGCCACATGTGCCAACATCGAAGTACGGAATAGATGCTTAATGCATGTGGAGTCAAATTGCAGTTCCAGCTGCTGTGAAGCAGTTAAAGACAACAAAAGCATTGCAGAACCCGCACGTTGATGACCGAGAACCTGCTGGTCAAGCCATACATATAGGTACTACACTGCCACGAAAGATAGTCATACATTCGACGGAACATTGCTGTCAAAGGCAGATATGCACAGAGACAGAAAAGAAGCACTTAAGACTACAGCAATCAAATGCAAAAAGTACTGGCTGACAAAAACAATTGACAAAGCATATTGTCATTGCACTTACTAGAGCCTCTGAGTGGATCTCTACAACCTCATCACTGGGCGATGAGAGCCAAGAAGCACGAGGGTTGTGCTTACTGACCAACACCAGAGGTTTCCAGAGAGTGAAGGGCTCTGATGGAGACCAAGAAGGAGGTCACCGTACCACAGACTAACAAGGACGATCCGGAGGCCGATCCATTGCAGGGCCTCAGAGATTGTACATTTGACGCAGGTCCTAGTGGACAGCCGATAAACTCTGACAGAGCTTCACCTTCAATGTCAGCCACTCCCATAAATAGCTGCAATGCTGCCACCTTCCTGAAACCACCTTTTGATACAGTCAAAAAGCAAAAGATTGACAATAAATGGACTGTGCGGATAGAGACATTTGAAAAGTTAATTGATGCCCTTGAAGGGACTCATTAAAACAAAATGTAAATACCTCAAAAACATTACTGCTGATGGTGTGAAGTCATAAGGAAAACGCCACAAACCGACTAGGAAATCACATATCGTTAGATTAAATAAACGTTGAATCGCAAGTTCAATCCAATGACCAATGTAGATTGCAAAAGATATATTTTCAGTTAAGAACGGCAGAAAGTTGGTCGATGAATTTGTGGCGAGACTCTACGCACTCAAACATGAAGATTCATGTATTTAATGATGAAGAAGAGTTATTGATGGATGCTTGTCAGATTCATTCAGATGACTAATGCAGAAAGAAACTTAGTCTGGAGCGGTTGTTAAAGGCTGCCAAAGCTGAAGAGCGTGCCCATAGACCAGCTGCTGACATGGAGGCAGAAGTTACCCAATATGAATCAGAGATGAGTGCGAAAAGTAAGTCACAAGCTTAAGGACACAAGGTGATCGACATAAATTTTGCTTTAGATGTGGATTTTCATTTCCACATGAAGATAAATGGCCTGCCATTAGACGTATATGTAAAGACTGTGAGAAGGGCAACCATTTTGTAATAGTTTGCAGAGCAAAGGAAAAGCAAGTACATCATGGCACAAAAACACAATGGGCACCGGAATGTTCCGGAAGCAATGTTTGAAATGCACCAACAAGGCCAAGCAATGACATCAGTTGAGACAAATTGACACTAAACTAAGTCAATTGTCATCTAAATCTTCTTCAAGCAGTTCTCCTAGATCAATATCAAGTGAAAGTGAAGAAAATGGTTGTGCCATGTTGAAGTTTACTTCAGAAAAGCATGCGCATGTTGACTGGCCGTAAGTGAAGAAAAATGTCAGTCAAAGATGAACTGTTGATAACTCAGAAATGAGTTATATTTGCAAGGGTCTAGAATCCTAATTCAAGAGAATCTGAGGCAGAAGATGATTTAAGTGGTCCACGAATGACATTGTGAAATCGTTGTCACAAAACAAGCTCTCCATGAGTCTGGTTTCCACATCTCGATGAGCGGGTTGAGAAGGAATTAAAGGTCCGTCATCTGTGCAACTGCCTTTCTACTAAAGTTACTGAACACATCCTAATCATGTCAGTAATCCCAAAGCATGGCTGGGAAAGAGAAGAATAAGCATTGACTTTTTTGGTCCACTTAACAATGGACATCACCTGATGGTGACTGTGGATGAAAACTAACCATTTCCCTTAATTGAGGAACTCTCATCTACCACTCGTGACCGTCATTGAGTGACTAGATGGCATCTTTGTGACACGGGGTGTTCCAGCCGTGCTGAACTCTGACAATGGCCCGCCATTTAACAGTTGTGAGTTTATTATTTCTTAGAGCATCCGAGTATAAACATCAGAAGTGCACACTTCTGTGGCCACAGGCCAAAGGACTAGTTGAGCGTTTTATGTGTAGGCTAAAGAAAGCAGTGCAGCGTGCTACTTTTAAAAAGCTCGATTTGAAGACTGTTAAATTCTATTTTGAGAGCTTATTTTTCAACACCTCACTTGGTGAAAGTCCTGCGACATTGATGTTCGGGAAAGCAATGACAACCAAGATACCTCAGAGGACCAATCAGAGAAAATCGAGAACACAACTAGTGAGAAGGACATGGTTCAGAAACAAACGATTAAAGTGTATGCTGGCAAAAGCCCACATATGAAGAAAATCGTCTTTAGGAGAGGAGATCGAGGGCTCGCACGCCATTTGCAGAAAAGAAAATCTCATGCGTCATTTGATGCAGAACCTTTTCAAGTGGTGTCTACGAAGCGACACATGGTGACTGCCCAGCACCATGGGAAGTCCATTACCAGAGACTCTAATGTTTGGCGTTTACCCCCTCGTTAGTCAGATCTACATGTTGAAGGAGAGGCAGGGTCCGATGCACCAATGACTGCTGTTGAATCTCCACCTTCAACGCCGATCCTGGATATTGATGGTGACAGTTCCCAGTTTCCAGATATCAGATCAGGTCGAACAATGAAAGCACCAAAAAGATTGAAAAAAATCTAATGGTGTACATGTACATATTTTGCAAGTATTGTATTCTTTCATTTAACAGAGGGGGAGATCTAGTGGCTTGCAAGTTATCAATGACAGAACACCATTGCCTCCTGAAGGACTCCGCAGCGCTATGACCTAGATGTTAAAGCAGAATGCAATGAAGCCGGATTTAGAAAGTTGAGTTCACAGTTACATGCAGAAGAATAAAGAGGTATAATCCTAAACTCTGTGTGGCAAATCATTTGCGGGTACCGTGGCTGGGGAAGTCGCTACACATACTACCTTTGAGCTTTAAGCCAGTGTTGCAACCAACGGTCTTGTGGACCAAAACATATAAACCACACAGCGCATATCAAAATATATACATATGTTCCATCTATGTAGACCACTACTGTAAGCAGTTTACAAAAAGCCCTTTTAAAGCTTGAAAATTGCTTTCCAAACAAACAATATTGCAATCAACAGGTTTATGGCTACTTTGTACCAGCAGAAAACCCCAGTTACGTCTGGTGTACTTGCATCTGCCCGTTACCCCACTTGCCTCTGCATTTTAATACCTGCAGTCCTGCATTTTCAATTTAGAAAATCTAACCACAAGCCAGAGAAAGCCAGCTGAGCAAAAGAAAATCCAGGTAAGGTGAAATGTCTCATGTCTAGGATGGGATCCTGACATTTACACACAGTTCGGCATTGCTGGACTCTGTCCCTGCCACCCTGGGAAAAGGACATGCAACTCACTGCCAACCTGGGCAAAGGAACTCACTTCATAGCTGGCACCTAGGCCGTGCAAAGCTGGGCAGAGTTGCATGTCCAGGATAGTGGAGCAGGCAGAGGACCTCCAACACAGAGGAGAAATAACCACTACAACAGGAAGGCGTCTTAAAAAGGTATGTGGAACTGCAAATCGGAGAGGAAATTGGTCTCATGTTGGGTGGAGATTGATGTACAATATACAATAACTAAATGAATGTTGCAGAAGAGTGAAGCCTGCATTAAAGCTCGTGGCAGCAGCCCTCTTGGCAAAGGCCAGTGCCCCCCATAAGCCCTCTACAGTATACAAAGTATACCAACTTAGTGCCTATTAGCTTGAAGCCACTGGAAAGTACGTACTGAGGCAGCAGATCAGCCGTGTGGCATGTTTGGCCCTAATCATTGATTAGAATTTCAGTCTAGGGCTTTTGCAGTGCTCATAGAAGTGCACTGTTCACAGATACTACACCATGGCCAAAGGGCTTTCAAACGATGCATCTGTCCAACAATGGACATGAGGCGAGGAACACTGGCTGGTGGTTGGACTTGCACCATTCAGAGTGGAGGAGAGGTTGGATTATTCACTTAAGAAGACCATGAAAAATGCTTGATTCAACTGCTGCATCACATCCGCCTTGTGCCCACAGACTGGAGTCAGTGCCTCAAGTCATAACACCGACAACAAGCAAGTGAAGGAGACCATATGTCGATCCATCTCAATTAAGAAAGGTGGCAGAGAGTCAGGAGGAGTGAAAATAAACAACATGTCAACGCCTGGAATATTCACTGCAAAGCTCAGTCCTCACCTCAGCGTCTACTTCCTGCTGGAAATTCCCTTACATATGAAGGCGCACGGGCCAGTAATCAATAGTATGGCGGGGTAGGACAAGGAAGAGGAGACAACAGTGGTTCTGCATACAAGGGTGTAGTGCACATTTGTGAAAACTACTGCCTTTAAGGCTCACAACTGAACAAACTAACAGCCGCCACTGAACAAGAACTGGCTTCTCAACAGCAGATGATGGGTCATTACGATTCAAGAGAAGATGCCAACGACTGTTAGGAGCATGGTTAAGATCTTCAAAGTCTCCGAGATAGAGCACGGGATGTGCACAGCTCACTACCAGTGAAAAAAAAAAAATCGCCCTGTAGTATTGAGAAAAATACACAACCTGTGGTAATGTTAACACTAAAACAAACTAAACAATTTAAGTTCTTGTAGTAAAAATGACCAACTCACTATAGAACTGAAGGCCCAGTTAGACACATTTAGATCTAGCATGCACAGAACGCAAATATTCACAACAGTAGAATAAACCTTATCCTCAAAATAGGAAGCTTACATTTACAGTAGTAGTAGTAGTAAATATAAATTTGGCCTGTTCACTTTGCTTTTAATAGAGGGTTTTTCACTGACCAGCAAAGAAAAGGATCTGTTCACGAGAATGGTAAGCAAGGAAAATCACTAAAGTATCAAGTATGAATTTAACCAACTGTTCACACTAATAGGGCTTGAGAACACTTCACACTTTCACCACAGTATTAAGAATGTATTGTGGACTTTGTTGCCAATAGTTCATATTTATAGCGGGGATGGATACATTTAAACACCTTGGAAGCATGATCGCCTCCTACTGGCAGCAATATAGAACCAATCATCTCCCGCAATGTCCAGGCCTCTTAGAAACTGCTCTCGGAGTAGAGATCCGCCTCTTCCTAGACACTGTCAAGCTTTCCACTGGATTTCACTTACCGAGATCCAGGGGGAAGCAAAGTCTAGAGGAAAAAAATACTCTTGGAAGAAGGCAGCAGCCGCTGACAGCATTCCCATCAATCGGAATTTGTGTTTCTCTTAATACGATGTGAAATGCTGCGAGAGCGGCACAGCGCCAAGCATGTTTAAATAAATAAAAAACACCTACTGAAGCAAGAAACTGCATCTTCCACCGCTGTCTAGAAGAATTTAACCAACCAGCACAATGACATTTTGGCCCTCGGGGTATCTCGTTGCTGGGATAACAGGAGCACGTTACGAAACAAATTTTCAAGGCAAGTCATGTCGACTTAACTAGATTCGGCTTTTAGAAGCAAAACAAAAAATGTTTAATGCCCAAGTAAAATTCGTATACAGAGTCAAAACTCTCCATTAAAGCCCAAATTCCAGATCCCATTTAATTATACAAATCATGCATTAAAATCGGTTGTTTTTTTTTTGGAAAAGCTTATAAATATTAACGCCGGTGTCAATCGGCGATCTACGCATTTAAAAATCCATTTACAAAATCTTGGTAACTCATTTTGGATTTGCATCCAGAATACAAATTAGTGAGCGCGCTCTGCGAGCTCTGTTTCGCCTGGCACCCAAATGGGCACATTTAGTGCTGCCTGTCACTTTGGCGGCACTCACGAATGATGATTATTGAAGGCGGGAGCCTGCCTGCGCTAAGAGGCTGCGGCCCCTGCCGGCGCGGTGTGGGCTGCAGCCACACTGCGCGAACTGGATTTAAAGGCATTAAAAGCAGTAAGAGCAAACTCCAACAGCGCATGGAAATACGGCCATTAGGCCTTGCTTCTTTATTGCAATAACTTTTAGTGCCCTCCTTCCAACCAGTCCTGCACAAGCATTTTAATGATATAATTTACCAACATCCCGAATACAGAAACGTATTCTTACCAAGAAATTTAGTAGGTGGACGGTATCGCCAACAATAGGTCTGGGTTTAATGTGCCAACGCATGCAAACCAAGATTCCACCTATTCTGTTTATTAATTGTTGTACCAGATACTCGTCAAGCGAGTGTGTGTGTGTGAGTGATTGTATGCAGACCCTCTGTGATTCACAGAACTAGCCGGTGGTGCCACTTTATATGCTGATTTCATGCCAAAAGCACAAACATTTTGAGATTGGGTTTACCCGCGTTGCTCCGGCCCGAAGGCTGCTAAACAGTGTTTTATTTTCGTGTATGTACATACTTTTGATATCATACACCACATAAGGGTGCTCTCTCTCAATTGATGGGGTGTTAGATTAGGACTTGTCCACAGTGAACACCATTGAGGTCAAAACTATATGAGTGGGCCTAGTACTGCTAGTAATATTTCCAAATGTGTTTTATGCCCAAAAGAATATATTTATTTTATAAAGAATAAATGTGTGCTGAACATAAAGGTTTTTACATAAATCCTGTGCATTGGTGTTTTTGGGACGTTCAGTGAAGTTATCGCAAATGATTGCTATGCATTTGCTTTACACATTGTCTCTGATATAAGCCTGACTGCTCAGTGCCAAGCTACCCAAGGGTGAGCACAGGGTGTACAGTGAGTGTAATCACATGCCCTTGACGGGAGTGGTAGGTTTTGCTTGGGTAGGGGCATTCCTTCAGCAAACCAGACAAGGTCGGTTCCAACATTCATGCACTAGGGTTCTTTGTCACATTAACGCTTGCCCTACTGCCTTTGCCAATGGTGGAAGAAAAAGTAACAAAATGATTGCCTTCTTTATTGGATATATGCAGAAAAAATATTGGAATATGACAAATAGCACATGATGGAGTGTTCTTTTCAGATGTAAAATAGTCCCTCGTACAGTCTACTGGAAGCACTATGACAAAATAGCTACTAGCGTTAAGTGGGAGAGTAATACACCTCTACGTAGGTGCAAAACCTACTATGTAAATATTTTGAAAAATGTTTAACAAATTGGTCATGTAGACAGCTGTACTGTTAAGCCAAAGCAAATGAAATATTTAGCAAGGTGGCTGCCACCATAGGCCCTCGCCAGAAAGGAGCATGGCACCTATAGCCACACCTGCAGGGCATTAGCCACATAAATTACCATAGGGTATATCAACAGCCATCCAAAGCCCCACTAGCACAGCATTAGCCACTGACGTACTCGCATGTCTCACCAGATTTGCACAGAAACTGCCATCCTAGCAACTCCCCCCCCCCCCCCTCCCCCAAGACAACACTAGCTGTCTATGGGCCCTGCAGCACAGGGCAAGCAATCCGCCGCCCCTCCAGTAAGTCACAATCAACCCAATGTACAATCAAATTAAAGGTGTAAGCAGTGAGCCCATTACTCATTGTTGCTCCAATTAAGGGCCGCCGGTGCCAAGCGCTGCCTCCTAATGAATCTCCATCACGCGGATCCATCAGGCCGGATGGCGCGGCCTGTTCTACCACAAACAATTGATGAGCCGTGCAGTCGACTGACAAAAACATCACTCATGAGCCTGAACTGGGGAAAACATCTTCACGGGCCAGTGCCAAAGAATAAAACTACAAACACCCTAAGGGGGCACGAAGATTGGAGAGAAGACGAGGCAGCAGAGATGGCTGAACAGCCAAGGACCTCGTTCCACTTGTACAACCGCGCCACAAGCCAACCCCAATGGCCTCCGATCTGGAGGCCTTCTATCCTCTGCAGAATTTAACTTGTCGCCTCTGTTGGACTATGTTAGGCACACTGAAGTGATGAAAGTGGTGCCAGGTTGCCTTATCTGCAAACAAAAATAAACAGAAAAAAAAAAAAAAAAAAGAAAAAAAGACTACTGCGTGCCATGCTGCCAGTGTCCACAACAGTGGGACACGCTTCTAAGAATCCCTAGGGCATGATCACACAACAGTGGTCCATAGGACTGGATACATGCCCAATTTACTGGACCAGCAGTATATTTTATTCCCCCTGAAGTTGATTATGTAAAGTTTCTCTTTTGTGGATGTCCTGAAAAGCTGCCACGGATCGGTCCGTTCAGCAACTATGTTGGCCACCACTGGACTAAATATTACTTAAAAAACCGATGTCATATGTGCAGAGCTGAATGGTGCAATGTGCTGTACATTAAAATAACGTCAGAAAAAGATGGCGGAAAGACCTTTGTTGTTCATATGGATGCAGGTTAAAAGGGGTCTAGTTCAGGGTGCCCTCTAGTGGATATTTTGTGCCTTTGGTCAAAGCTGGAATACAAAAGCAGAGCTCAATGTATGCACGATGGATGGATGTCCGGTATCCACTTCTTACTTGGAACCTAGCCAAATGTTTCCTTTGTGGCAAGCATAGGAAACAACTTGCATTGGACAAATCTTACTTCGCAAATTCAGAAGAGCACAACATCGTTTTTTTTTTTGTTTGTTTTTTAAACCTGACCCCCTCCACCCCAAAAAAAAAAACAAGTTTTGAATTGCTGTAATTGGGTTGCTGCCTTTATTTGAAGTGGCTGTACTGTTTGCAACAGATTCTTGAATAAAATCTATGCTATGTTGTAATTATGCTTCTATCACCCAAACAAACGCGACCTTCAAAAGGTTTCATTCTGGGTTTCACCTAAATGTGGAGCCGCCTTATGTTTGAAGCAAACAAATCTAGCCGGAGGATAAGAGTCTTGCTAGGAGAGGTATGCTGGCTCCAGCCATTTTTAGGCATTGCCTGCACAAAAACGCTGCTTGTGAAATTTCTTGAAAAGAAAAGAAAAAAAAAAAAAAACACTTTAAACTGCCCATTATTTACCATTGGTTGGTTTCCACGACACTCTTATTTCCCTGCTTCTTATTGGTCACCGCCTCCGGCTAGCTGTTGGGACTTTGTGTGTGTCCCTGCCACGGAGCATGGACCAAGTGCAACTTACTGTATGTGGCCAGTGTCCTTCAACTGGCCCCAGGCTATGGCAGGTACTCCTTTTTAAAAAAATATAATGCATGTAATTTAGCTTTTTAGTAAACCTCATGTTATAAACTAACAAATAAAATAATACATGCATACATACGCACAAAGATTGGAGTCAGTCGTCCTTCATTACTCTGTCAAATTGTGATTGCCATTTTGTTTCTTCCTCCACTGCATACAGCATGGGCAATTGGTCAGCACACTTCAGCCGCTGCCAATTTTTACTTTTAAACTTAATTTGAATTGAATCTGCTTAGAAAATTTGGTTGTTTAAATAGTGTGAGTACTGCCTTTTTTCTCCACCCAAAGTGAGGATTCGAGGAGCTCCGCAACAAGAGATTAAAGTAAAAAAGAATATTATTTCAACTGCTGTTTGCCACCTAGTCGCCGCCAATCATTATGATTGAGGTGCAGTAAATGACAAACTTGTTGCCTTCTTCCACCAGAAATGTGCCTGGTCACCACTTGCCCACATAGGACGATGCTTCCAACAGTAAACATATCAATGGCAATTTTTCAAAGGCATATAAGTGACTGTAGGAAGCTGGCTCTTTATATAGTGCATCAAAATGAGGTACACTGTGCCAAGTGTCCTGGCAACCCTTAATGGTTTACAACGGCAAAAATGATAAGCTATTTGCGGTAGTGTGGGCGAGCAGCTTAGGCTTATCAAAAGATAGTGCTAGGCATTTGCTATACTTGCAGTGGTAATAAATGAGACGCACGCTCGGATTTTGAGCTGTCCCTATTTTGTGAAACAAAGCAAACACAAGGAGATGAACGGAGCGCTGAAACATTTCAGACACTCGCCCCCAGTCACCGGTCCCTGGATGCCTGTTTCCGGTCTAGGGAAGACATGGCTTGGCTGTTCGGGCTGGACTGTACCAATAATGAACTGGGTCGACTGATTTGCATGTAGCTGGGACTGAACTCGGGTGGCGAAGTGAGCTAAAGAACGGTGATGGATTCAATCCAGATCTGTGATGGGGGGGGGGGGAAGGGGAGGAGTGTCTGAAAAGTTTCAGCGCTCTGTCCATCAGCTCCTTGGCTTTCCTATTTTGTGAAACTACTGGTCAGTGGTCACCTCTTACGCATGGGTAGCTCTCCTTTATCCATAAATAAATGTTGTCTCTCCACTACCATTCCATTGGTATCCCAATTTGCCCACTACCCCCAAAGGGTTTGAGGTACATTAGAAGAGGTTAACCATTTCACAACTGCTGGACTTTCATGACGCTTTCCATCCGTCTTAATTGACCCGACGCTACGTGTCTCTGGTGTGATCAATAATCTCTCCCAACTCCTCAAAAAAACATTTTTAGACTGTCAAGCTGCTTTCCACTTACTTTGTCGGAGAGGTTTTTGGAATCACTAACTTCAAACTACTAATCTACAAGGATGAGACAAAGGCAGCAGAGAACACAGAGCCACAAAACCCAACCAGTCCAACTTTTTAACCAATCATATTCAGCGAAGACGGAAACAGGCACCAAGTCCCGCCTCCTCACGCAGACATCCCGGAGCGCGCCACAGCAAACTACTCTCTGCTTGAAGAAGCCATTTAGCTAATCAAGGTTACGGAGCTGTCTTTAAAAATAGATGTGGAATGACATTACCTATGGCTCGAATCAACATAATGATCTGCCCTTTTTTTTGCATGTACGAAAATCATTTGCCTCAATCACAGCGGAGCTATCTGAAGGGGATAGACGCGCGCCGGAACCGGAGCCCTCAAGGGCTCATCAACAAAAAGTTTGACGCGCCGACCAAAGAGAAGTTATCACCTGCAACCCTGATTGCCGACTTTATCGTCATTTTTTAGGCCAAAAATAGAAGGAAGGTTTTTTTTTTCCTCCAACATTAAATCCAGACTCGAAACCCCCACTGGTAGACGCCGAAGGCGTCACTGGAGTGGAAACACGGCGCCGTGCTCGGTTTAAAATCCATATTTAAAGAGATGATAGCGTGCTCTTAAAACGTCCAACAGAAGTGGCGTCTCGGTCGGGAGCTCTGTCAACGCTCCACTTCTGCATCCAACGCCGGCCAATGGGGGGCCGACAGTGTCCCATTAACCTTCGTCGGCGCAGCGTGCGCACAATGGCAGCTCCAATCCAGCGATCAGCGCTGAAAGGTCCCCGGAGCACGGGGCTACCAAAGGGGGTATTCTTAGCCACCGCGCGCGGAGCTTTTGTTCGCAGAATGAATGGAACTAAGCGGACTATTAAAAAAATAAACCCTATGGGTCATAAGCGCGGGAAAGGCACATCAGAGGCGCTCGCGGGGCCTGCCAACTCAAGGAAATGCCAGGCGTCTAGGGTCGAGGGCAAGACCGCGGTCCGTCTTTGAGTGCGCAAAAACCTTTCGGCCCCATTACAGGCCCATTTAAAATGTACGGTTGGTATTTAACAGCAATGGGTGTGCCATTCAAGCAAGACAATTCTGTGAAAGGGCAATAACTTAATTCGCTCAATTTGAGGATAAAAATGCCATTCCTTCACAAGCAGTAGGTTACTGTGCTTTTAAAAAAAAAAAATCACCACGCTCTGGAGGGGCTGTGACACATTTCTGATTACAGCGCCCAGGAGAGGCTAGTCCATACCAGCAGCTGCCTACGTTTCCTCACACTCAGAAATTACTTACCTGCAATAGTTTTATAACTAGTGACTAGTCTGTATTCACATGATGTGCATCATTCTACTGCTGTCTTAAAAATTCTAGTAACAAATAAAGCTTTGTAAATACATCAGCCATAGGCAGAGCCACTAGAATTATGCAGAAGAGGAGGGCAAAATTATATGGCAGAGTTGTGAGAATTATGAATCATGAAAAGATAAATTATGCAGAGTAATCTGGTTCATGCTGTGATAGTATTACTTTGCTATTTTGCCATTTTTAGGTTGAAGCCTACCAGACAGCACAGCTGTCTGGTTTGATAAAGGCATCTTGGAGATATTCAGAATGCTGACCTGGGAATGCATTCTGTCCACTGACTTTGTAGTTTGAGACTCACATTTTCTGGCTTTCTATTTGCTGGGAGTTTCATAACTCCCATTTCTTAAACTTGGTTTACTGTATTCTTCCACTAACACGCTTTCTGCAAACAGGTCTTTGAATCTTGTTTGTATCTTGTCACATATACTGTGCATTAAAAAAAAAACCACAGAAGTCAAATCTCAAGCTGTCTTCCGAGGGAGCTTGGTGTTTACATTTCTTTTTCAGACTGTGAGAAAATCTGTTGCCATCCTGCGGAGTCCCCATGTAAGAGGAGAGAGTGTGGAATAACTGTTTTCCTAGCACAAAAAAAAGTGCTGTTTCAGAATATATCAGAATTAGTATAAAAGAAGCAAATTTGTAATTCTGATGTGTAGTGGTAACAAATTTGAATATGAACAAAACATCGATACACTAAGTAACTACATTTGCACAAATTATCAATTGGGTACAGTAAAACTATCTGTGCAATTGTAATGGTAATTTGAATTGAAAATGTGTCCTCTGTAATGGCAGTGCTCTGCCATACCATGCATATTCCACTCTGTGCACTTCCGCTCTAGGTCATGTCACTCCATTCTACCCCACTACAATGTACCCCTATCCACTCCACCCAATCTACCCAACTCCACTGTACCCAAATGTACCCCTATCCACTCCAAACTACCACACGCCATCCTTCTTTATCCCACTCTTCTCTAATCTAACCCAATGTACCCCACTCCAATCTACTCCAACCTACTCTAATCCTCCCACTCTACCCCACTTCACAGCACCCTTCCCCAATCTAGCCAACTCCATTCCCTCCCAGTCTATTCCGCTACAATCCCACTCAAATCCACCAAATCTGCCCCCTCTTCTCAAATCTGACCCCCCTCTTCTCCAATCTACCCCACTCCACTATATGTCAATCTACCCTACTCCACTATATGTCAATATACCCAATTCAACTTTAGCCTAATCCAATCTACCCCACCCAAATACATACCATGCCACTAACTTTTAGCCATGCTGTACAGCAGCCACAATTATGTAGAGCACGGCTATAACATCTTGCCAAAGCCAATAGTTCACATTGGTGAGACCTATTGGCTTTGCAAATGCTTGTAACACTTGTCAACACTGTCTGGGCATTGGTTGCACCTCATTTTAACATCCACATCTAGCAATAAGCATCCAGTGAGCCTTTTCAAGTAGCCTCCCACTGCTCTGCAACACCGGTCACATCGTTTCTAGTAACATTTGAACAGTTTGAGTTGCAAACAACTTTTTTTTGTTAAAATCTGCAGATTATGCAACAGATGATGGATTGTGCAGCAAATGCGGCTAGTTTATAATTAGGCAAAAATCTCCACAGACACACAATCGCATAATTCCAGTGACCATGACCATAGGCAAAGTAGCCTACACACTTACAAATTAGGTCCCAGCATGACACGCTGTCTTAAAGCTCATAGCCAAGGCTAGCTTATCTTGTCTCGAGGGTGCATGGCCTTAAAGAACAACCACAGCATAAAAAGGGTATATCGAAATGTGGACATGGGTGTTTCCCCCCACAATATATAATAAAATATCACAGAATAGCAAGATTTTGAATATTACAACATATTAAGCATTTTTTTTTTTAAAGCATTAGTTTCATTCTGCCTGCACAACTATTTTGATAACTATAAGGAAATGGCACCTTTAAAAGAACGGCGAGCCAAGACCTTTTGGAATTTTTCAGCAAATGTGTGTTAAATGGAGTTTTGAAAGCCTTTCTGGCCAGTAAGTAAGAGGACAATTCAATAAAACAAATGCAAATATGTTGGGGGGGGGGGGGGGGGGGGGGGAGGGGTGTTAAGGAATCTTAGTGGAAATATGTGCTAAATGTTGTATTTCAAGACCATATTAGTAACAACCATTGATAATAATAGAATGGATTTTAAAGGTAGTTCTGAACACATTGGCAGTACTTGCAAGTCCACAGACGATGTGCGCTCAAAGACATTGCCCCACTATTAATCAGTGTCCGCCGGCACTAGTTGTAACGGACTCAAGTGGGAGAGACCACAATGCAGCTGTCTGCAGGAGAGGTAGACAAGACGGGCCTTGAGTATTGGAGAGCATGGACCCGTCAGGGCGCGATTGGCGTTGGGTCTTTCATCATTCAATTAACTAAACGCTATACATGCAGCCCCCCAGCCATAGCTCCAGAGCCCTGGGCCCAGAGCTTAACTTGTGCAGGTGGCACACACGTTCACTTTTTTGAGACCCTTTTTTCATCATTAGGACTTGAACCATGACTAAAAGAGTACGGCAGAAAAAAAAGAGTAAGAAGATGGAAAAGAATGGGGAAACAGAGACAAAGGGTAAAAGTATGGACTAAATGAACCCGTGTGACTAAAAGAAACATAGGATGGAAGAAAGAGGCAACAGGATGAATCTAAACTAAGCAGCCTTGTTATTCAGCAACCTCAATGTGCGGAGCTGGGGAACCAGGTACGAACCTCAGCAGGGATGGTCAACATCCCACCATTCTGGGCGGATCATTTAATCTCCCAGTGCCTAACAAAATGAAGGTGTCCATCTGTAATGCAACTAGTGAGCATATAAAGTGCTCCAATACCCTTGGGTCTCGTTTGCGCTATATAAACCACCCCCAAAATAAGGCAGACTTTGTTGCATTGTGAGCAGAAAGCTTGTGGTCTTCTCTCATCGCTGGAAACCAAAAAAGGCATGTTCTTGGAGTTCACACCAGCTAAAGGAGGGGTTGGCAATATTATGGGCGGGGCTAAGAGGTAAGTGTGAGTGGAAGCTAATAGGCTGGCCATTATCTCAAGACTAAAGGTGAGGAAGTATTGCTGATGAGCATATTTTGCAAAAGGTATGTCCCCTTAGAGCCCAGGGCAGTAGGAGAGCATTGTTTAGTTTGTCTTGTTGACCTACTCTGTTTCCACATGTTCGAGTCCGGTGTCCTTATGTGCCAACTACTTCGTATAAGGTTCTGTGCATGAGTTAGTGACTCTGCATCCCCAAGTCCCAGTGACAGTTCTGCAGTATCAGTCTCCCAAACTCAGTGTCCCATTATCAGTCACAGTGTCATATCAGAGCTCACTGCTCCCATGTGCCTTTGCTAGCTGCAGTGCCCGCGCCAGTGTCCCAGTGCCAAAATCCCACCGTCCCAAGGTCTGTGCATTGTCCCTCTGTCACTGTTCCAGTGTCCTGTCCCCAAGCAATTTTAACTGTATCCTGGTCAGTGTCTCACAGTATCTGTGGATGTGTCCCTGTGACGGTGATGAACTTCCCACTGTTTCTTCTAAAGTTGCTTCCCCAATATTCATATCCCATCATCCTGTGTCAATGTGTATGTATCGGTGCTTGCATCTGTGTCCCAGTGTCAACATGCCTGTGTCAGTGCCAACCCCCCCATGGGTATTTGTGTGCAAATGCTGGTGCCCAGAGTGCCGCCCCCCAGTTTCCCTCAGTTAGCATTGGTGCTTTAGTACCAGGTGCCCAATGTAAGTGCCTCGCTTCTGGCACCCTTGCCATGGCCACTATCTGGTCTTAGTGACAGTATCATATGCTGTGGTAGCCTTGTGTTCAAATGTGTATGACCCCTTGTCTCACGTGACTCAGCATTAATGTTTGTAGAATTGCCAGTGATCCTGGGTCCCCATGCAGGATTCCAATCCAGCACTGGATCCGGAAATACATTATAGAGATATTAAACTGGTGGCCTTGATGATGAAGGAGTCTTAGGGTTGAGAAGAAAGGTATCAAGCAGACCACCTCACTAAAGTAAAGTAAACCGAACCACCTGCTAATGAAGTCTCCTGCATAAGACGCCCAGCTTTCAAATAAAATAACCCTAATAGCGGGCATGCGGATTCAGGCCTTGGGTGGCCAGGTTGTTGCACTGTCTTGTAGATTCATCAGCTAGAGTGCCCATATAGATCAGTGTGTGTTTAGTGGAAGAGATGCACAGCTGATGACCTGCTCAGTTAAGGTAAAGGGTCAATGAGAGGTTCTTCTTGGACACTTGGGGGGTGGAATTTTCAGTCTTGAGTTTACCCTACTCTAAGGCCAACCCTATGAGGCCTTCATGCGGAGGACAACTGAGAATCACAAAAGGACCATATCCTTCGTTATTATCAGGACTTGCAAACATCCCTAGCCACATACCAAATCCAGAGGAACGCCTGCTATTCCAACACATGGACAGACAGTGGCTGGCAGGAAAGAGAGCACTTGAGCCCATGATACCGAGGCATTTCAGTCAATAAAATCCAAGCAAGAGCTGGCATTTAAAAACGATTTATTATCTTGAACACCAATGCTGAGCAACCTTCAGGATTTAAGCACCAAGGCATGCTGCCGAGATCTTGGGTAAAATTCTGCAGAAATATTTATGCAAATTCAAAGCAGGATTCGCCACCTTTACTGAAGGTCACATCGAAGACATGATCTTCACTTTATATACCAGTACAAGGATGAATGATATTTATTATAAGATCGATCAACGTCAACTACACTCCTGTTAAGAAATTCAGAATATAAATTCATGGAGTCCTGCTTTCTGCCTGGGATTTCATCATACGATCACAAAACTCATGTAAAATTAACCCCACACCCTATAATTTCTCCTACATTTGGAGTAAATGTCTAACTTCTATATGATCTAATAATCTTAGGAGCACTATGGTCAATGGTAGATTCACACGAGAGCTCTCATGGAGATCAATTATGAATGGAGTACCCCAGGTGGACAGGTAGGTGTGTGTGTGTGTAATATATATATATATACATATATATATACATATATATATACATATATATATACATATATATATACATATATATATACATATATATATACATATATATATACATATATATATACATATATATATACATATATATATATATATATATATATATATATATATATATATATATATATATGTGATTCAAAGATGTCCTGCAGCTTTAAGGACGCCACTCCACGAAGTTTTGTTCAGCATGAACTTTTATTTTCAGGACCAGCTTATTTCAAACAGAGTTCGATTTGCATCCCCGACGCGTTTCGAGGCAGCATGCCTCTTAATCATAGGGAAAAAGCTGTCAGTTCCCGTGCAAAAACACCACGCCTCTTTTATCCCATTTGGCATACTGTTCGCAGGTGAGTAATTCTTGATGTATGCTGGGAGTTGTGGTGCCTCAATTCATCCCCTCCAGAATGAATGACAGCTTTTTCCCTATGATTAAGAGGCATGCTGCCTCGAAACGCGTCAGGGATGCAAATCGAACTCTGTTTGAAATAAGCTGGTCCTGAAAATAAAAGTTCATGCTGAACAAAACTTCGTGGAGTGGCGTCCTTAAAGCTGCAGGACATCTTTGAATCACTTTCAACACGGCAGTCCAGCCGTGGAGGATGCACCGCCCGCGTGAATGGTATGGCGGGGCTGCTAGCTGGAATCTTTCACAGCGAATGTGCGGCACGAAGTTTTCTTTTATTACTGGACCTTGTTTCTATTCGGAGGCCCACTGGAGGGTTAAACAATCAAATTCAAAGCGAACTATTGTGCCAGAACTCAGCCCCCACTGGAGGGGATGAATTGAGGCACCACAACTCCCAGCATACATCAAGAATTACTCACCTGCGAACAGTATGCCAAATGGGATAAAAGAGGCGTGGTGTTTTTGCACGAGAACTGACAGCTTTTTCCCTATGATTAAGAGGCATGCTGCCTCGAAACGCGTCAGGGATGCAAATCGAACTCTGTTTGAAATAAGCTGGTCCTGAAAATAAAAGTTCATGCTGAACAAAACTTCGTGGAGTGGCGTCCTTAAAGCTGCAGGACATCTTTGAATCATATATATATATTACCTACTGGCGGTCGCCAGTAGGTAGTTATAGTTAGGACCACGTTTCCATAGGAAATCCGCAACATTCTATTTTGAATAACTTTGGCGCCGGTTGACGAATCCTCGCGAATTTTTCAAAATAGGTGGGGCGCTACGCTCCGCTCCTACCCTGAAAGTCTCGGGGGGATTCGTCAAGCGGGGGCTGAGATAAAAGGGGGGTCCCAAAATGCATTTTTCCCATGCATTTTTCCATAGGACCTTTAGACACAGCTACAGCCCGAACGGCTGAACAGAATTACTTGAAATTTGGCAGAGAGGTAGTCCTCAGGTCAAGGAAGTGCCTTTTGTAGGTTTGGTGTAAATCTGTTCAGTAGATTCTGAGAAAATAGCCTTTAAATCAATATATATATCTGAGCCAGCTTACGGTGCGCTTACGGTGCGCTTACCGTACGCGTACGGTGGCGTGCGCGATTCTGATTGGCCCTTAGATCTTAGTAAACATTCGAATCGGTCGAAACCAGGAAGCGGCAGCCGCCATTTTCTCTCTCGGACTCTGAGGGGGGAGCTGATAAACAAATGCCAAAAACATATAAAGGGGCTGTTTAGACAGCGCCCATGCACATAACCATGTTAGTTGAGTCTTCAAAGATCCCCCAAGGCAAAAAACGGTAATTTTTTATTTTTCGAAAATTTCGCCGATTACGCTTACCGTACGCTTACCGTACGCGTACGGTAAATAATTATTTAAAAAAAAAAAACCCACTCTCTCCACCCTGTGTGCAAATGGTGGCCGAAGGCCACCATTTGTGCATGGCATATAAGAGCACAGCATTTCCCCCAAAAAATTCAACAGATTATCTATCACAAGGAAGCGCATAATATGTCCTCCATGTGCGCACGGTGCGCGAAGCGCATCGTGCGTACATGGCCCATCTAGCGTAACGTGGGAACGCGGTGCGCGTAGCGCACCGCGTGCCCACCATGCGTATACGGCACTAACTGCGTAAAGTGGGCGCGCGGTGCGCTAAGCGCACCGCGTGCTCACCGTGCGCGCACGGAACGAACTGCGTTAAGTGGGCGCGCACGCCACGAATGGCGTAAAGTAACTTAGCATTTAAAAAACCGTACAAATTCACTGAAAAAACCATAGGTTTCACACACGTTATAGTTAGGAATTAGCATTTAAAAAACCTTGCAAATTCACTGAAAAAACCATAGGTTTCACACAGGTTATAGTTAGCGGAAATTTTACTGATAAAAAACCAATGAAATTCCCCCGTTATAGTTAGTGCAGGAAACTATAACTCACGCGGCCGCAATCTTCTGCTGATGACATATGTGTCTTTATGAAAAAAAAATATTTGTAATATATGTATAGCTAAAAATTTATGGAAGACGACATGGGCAAATAAGTGTCTAAATACAGTATTAGCATCAGCAGAGGATTGCGGTCGCGTGAGTTATAGTTTACTGCACTAACTATAACGGGGGAATTTCATTGGTTTTTTATCAGTAAAATTTCCGCTAACTATAACATGTGTGAAACCTATGGTTTTTTCAGTGAATATATATATATATATCAGGAGGTGCACCACCACACAAAAGTCCAACATTAATAAAGACATTTATTTATTTTTGTAACTTTATTTTTCAGTTTTTTATAGATACATAAGCAAGACGATGTGTAACAGTCGGGTATGAAGCGTGGAGTGATACCAGCCCACTGACATTCAATTAGATTGGTGTCCAAAACTCCAGGCATACCCCCACCCCCCATTCTCCACCAAAAATACTCCAAGCATGGCAGACCACTGTTCCAAATCACACATTTTTAAATTAGAAATGTAAATGTTAAGAAAAGAAAAATGTAAGTAGTCTGGTGTGGGTCCCACTCCCTTCAAGTCATTATGGACACAATTTCCAGCCCTTGACTTTTGACTGTTGGCATAATGCATTCTGGGTGTTTGAAGTCCTATTTTGCAATCATTGAACTAATTAGACTAACACCGGAATCTCTTATTAGCAGCCGAGGTACGTCCAGGTAACAGCGGTGGGGCAGCGTGGGGTTGGATTTCGAGGGAACATTTTAGAATTAATTTCCTCTCTGCATCGTCCCTCGAAATACCCCCCCCAACGCGACTTCACGGCCCCACTGCTGTTACCTGCACGGACCGTGGCTGCTTATTAGTAAGTTAGAAGTACGCAACCATGGATTGTGTTCATCATAACCTACATCAGAGCTTCCCAAATAATTTAGAACCGGGACTCAGTTATAGAGCTACAAACTTAAGCGACACACTTTGCTTTAATGAACACGAAGCAGGAAATGTGTTTACTGTTAATAAAGCATCGTGTGGCAGAGCACTGTCATTTACACAGGCATATAGATATACTGATAAAACTGTATTGCACACAAATGATACATTTTTTAAAGCAGGCTTTACTGAATATTCATCATTTTTGCATCACCAAGTATTGTGTCTTGATTTGTTATAATGCTATTAAGATCATTGTTTCGCTCCCACTACAGAATTACAAAAAATGTGCTTCATTCTAACTGCTGAATATGTACATTATTATTATTTTTTTTAACAGGAGTTCTATATAGCGCGAATTTGACCTGAATCGGGTATCATAGCGATTTACGTAGCACCAGTTACGTTCCATGAGGATACACATGCATTTTTGTTAGGCACGGGGAGATTAAGTGATTTGCCCAGAATCACAGGATGTTCAGCATCATTGCCGAGACTCGAACCCAGTTCCCCAGATTCGAGGGCCACCGCCCTAGCCATTAGGCCAACTCCTCTCCCCATTTACAGGTGTTTGATGTCCTGTTTTGTAACACACAAGATGTAAACAGCCTTTCTTTTCACAGGCTCTATACCCCAGCAAGATGGTCATATAAACCACTTTACTTTTATTTCTGTGGCAGCAAAGTAAGAGAAGTTTGTAAAAACCAATCCCCATGTTAAAAAAATATAAATAAAAAAAGAAAATAAATAAACGCAAGCTGCAATTTGTCAGAAGACGTTGCCTGACATTTGACCTCTGTCTTTGTGGCACAACAAATTTGACAAGATGAATACAGAATTTAGAGGCATCTTTATGTATTTATTGCTTAGACTTTGGCGAAATACCAGTGGGTTGTGAGAGTTTGGCAAGCACTGGCCTTGAGTGAAGAGGTCACACTAAGTCTGGCTCAAATTAGTTATGGAGCAATTTTAGTTATTTTTAGTAGAAATGAATGCATGAACTTTTGCCTATCTGGTAAATTGAGGGTTGTGCTTCGGTTAATCAGCCTCCTCACTAAACACACACACACATTTCCGGGACAGAGAAGCACCATTTCAGGCCAAACGTGTACATATTGAAGGAATTTGCCTCTGCCTGTTTATTCTCAGTCCTTCTACAAATTAAAATGAGTCTTTAACATTGTGCCCTTTACGCCTCATGACTTTTGCAGGCAGTATCATTCCCTCTAGGGTTTGGGTCTGTTCGTTATGGTCCATTTGCTTGAAGTGCGCCCTGGAACTGAATAACAATAGCACATTGAATCACATGATTTTCAAACAATTGAACATTAAAAATCGTTAAAAATACTAACAATGTCGTAAGTTAGCTGCCCAAGTCATTGACTGGTGTGGTCTGTCACCTGAAATCTGAACAAGTTATGCAATTGTCTCACCTCGTCAATTGAATCCTTTCGTACAGCTGTTGATAAAGTTATTAAAGCAAGGAGGCACTGTTAGCTCAATTTGTTTTTAATCCTTGCTTAAAATCCATAAAACGTAATCTGCCGACATATGTTTTCCAAATTGTGACGGCAGACACTTTAGATTTATCAGGGCCGACTTTTAAGGTTGCATTCAATTCAAGTGATTTTTTTTTTTTTTTAATTTAGCCAAGTTCCTTTGGTTATTTGTTCTAACAGTTTGAGTCTCATCTTGGGGTGCATGAGTTGGAGCTGCCGTTGTGGATATGGGACAAACCTTTGCTCATGCACCAGTGCAGAGCTATGTGTTTCTCCCTTTTAGATTGAGTCCGACAGCACAAGCTGTCTGGTTGTGAAAGACCTTTTTTGGATTTAGGATGAACCATACAGGAGCTTACAGCCCGCCCACTGCTTACCACTGGCTGACTTGTCACTTTCATTTGCTTACTTCTTATTCACTGGCTTTCCTTGTCCCACTAGGTCCATCTTGTGTTAGTCCTTCCTTGGAGCATCATCTCTTTACCATTTCTATGATTGGCTGGCTTCTATCCCTCCACTGCTCACTCAAAGAATATTTTGTTCCCGAGAACTCCGCGACAATGCATGTGGTTTCCTGCTGTCTGTGTGCTTCTCACACCCTCCCATTCTCCGTGTTGCTTTCTTTCCTCTGTGATTCTTCCTACCACACTGCGCTCCGTGTTATGATCTCCCATTGGGAGAGTCTCAATTCACCCTGTATTTTTTCTCTGTAGCTTGTTTCTCCCCTTAATATTGCTCCCTGTCTTATGTGCTGCTTTTTACCTGCTATATATATATATATATATATCTTTTTTTTTTTTAACTTCAACATCCCATCTGCTCCCCACGACCACCTACTCTTTGCATACCACCCACACGGTCGACAGTAATGCATTTAAATATATGCCTACAAAATGATGTGGTCCTGGCGGTCGGGTTGTCGCACTTTTTTTTTTCCTCCTTTGAGATCCTGCTGCATAGCATTGGCAAAATGCATTGCCTCATCAGATGGGTTCCAAAGGCTACAACCATTGGCTTTGCCAAAGGTTGTTTTTATTCTTATAACCTGGACACCAGATCAAGGGGGTGGATGGTAGCCAGAGAAATCTGTCAAGGGACGCCCCCAGTAAACATCTCAATATTATCGGACCAAGAACATGTGCACCCCGCCTTCGGTCCAAAAATAAAATCGTAGGAAGAGGGTGGGTCTACAATTTACCACTAGAAAGAAAAATAAAGAAAAAAATCATTAGTTTCAAAAACTGAATATTGGATTAATTTAAAAAGAAAAAAAGGGAAATAAACATTTCAAAAACTGAATATTGGATCAATTTGGTATTCAGTGCATTTACCTTTCAGTCAATTAATGCACACTGACCTTTATCAAGGCTTACTGAAAGCAGGTAAACATGGGAAGCACCTTTCACCCCCCTCTCCTCGCCAAGGGCACCTGTAGTTTATGTATATTTTAAAACTTGAGGATTAATCGGCGGCAGTGGAAAACTGCATTCTCTTGACAATTAGTCGCGAGGGAAAAAAAACACAAAAATGTTAAGTAAATCAAGCCGCTTTTCTAACAAGAAAAATTAGAGCCCATTAGCGGTGCCGCGAGTCTTCATTAACATTCCCTTTGTTGAAAAAGGTTAATATGGCCCAAAATAAAACGCACGCGGCGTCTGTTAATATAATTACATCATGACATTTCAGGAGCGCTGACAGACACGTATGGTTTGGAGCAGAGGCAGAAGTAAAGCGGCGGAGTGTTTATTTTCCAATTATCTAAAACTTCCATGAAAGGAGCCTGTCTGGATTGGAGTTGTTGCTTCTGGTCAAAAGCAGCTCCCTTTCGACATTAGTTATTCCCCCGCATGTTTAAGCACTTAAAGTGGTTGGCTTGCAGCAGCAGCGATAGCTCCGCCCCCCCAAAAAGGGGGGAGGGGGGCAGCAAGCCGAGGTACTGCGAGCTCCACGCGCACCCAGCGAAGGGGCGATCTGCAGTGCAAGCTTGAATCTCTCCCCTCGCACATCAGCAGTGCACGCTTCACACCCCGGACTGATGCAGCAGAGCACGCTTCATAGAAAACGAGCGAAGCATTACAACACAAAAAAACTCCTGCAGAAGAGCAGCATTGCAAGCTTCCCTCTACCGGTATTCACAAGCACATCAGCTGTGCAAGCTTCACATCCCAGACTGATGCAGCAGAGCACGCTTCATAGAAAACGAGCGAAGCCTTACAACACAAACTCCTGCAGAAGAGCAGCATTGCAAGCTTCCTCTACCGGCATTCACAAGCACATCAGCTGTGCAAGCTTCACATCCCAGACTGATGCAGCAGAGCGCGCATCATACAAAACCAGCACAGCAGTAAATAAAAAAACTCCTGCCCACATCAGAAGCGCAGCATTGCAAGCTTCGCCCACTCAGCACACTCAAGTACATCAGCCGTGCAAGCTTTAATCTGTCCCCACGCACATCACTGCATCAGCCGGGAAAGCTTCGCACACCGGAATGGTGCAGCAGGGTACGCTTCATACAGAACCAGCACAACATTACAACAAACCAATACATTCCTGCCCAGCCGGGCAAGCTTCAGATACCAGAATAGTGAAGCAGCAGCACATCAAGCGTCATTCAGAACCATCACAGCATAACAAAATCCTAAAACTCTTGCCCACAGCAGAAGAGCAGCATTGCAAGCTTCCCTCTCTCTGCATGCACAAGTACATCAGCAGTGCAAGCTTTGCATACTGGAAGAGGAGACGCAGTGCACGCTCCATAAAGGACTAGTACAGCATTGCAGCAAGCCAAAGAACTCCTGCCCACAGCAGAAGAGGGGCATTGCACGCGTCCCCCCTCTCACCACGCACCAGCTCATCAGCTGTGCAAGCTTCACACACCGCACTGGTGCAGTAGAACAGCAGCAGCTTCATAGAGAACTAGCACAACATTACAAGAATAAACAAAAAACTCTTCCCTCCCTAAAAACTGGGACGTGTGAAACAAGGCAATTTAACGCCCATCGAACTGCTAAATAAGGGCAACAATGCAACCTTCACTCACACACACACACACAGAGACAGAACTGGTAAAATACGGCCGCTGCAGTGCGTCAGTAACGGACCATTTACAGCAGTGCAAGCTTCACACAGTTATGGGAAAACACTGGAGCAGAAATGCAAGCTCCCCTCCTGCAAAAGTAGGACAGAAACAACGAAAGTTGACCTCTGGCAAGACGAACACAACAGTACAGCAGCAATGCAAGCTTCCCCCCTCCACCACAGAGCTGACAACTAGGTAGCACGAGTGAAAAACCCCCTCGTACAGCACTGGTTCAGAAATCAACATCAATGCAAACTTCGCAGACAGTCCCTGAAGTTGTACATCAGTGCATAAGCCTCTCTAAACACACAGGACTGGTTCAGCGCTGCAGCAGCAATGCAAACTACACTCACAGAACTGGTACAGCAGAAACGCAGTAAAGTAACCTAGACACAAAGCAGTTACAGCACAGACACAAATGAAGTGCAAACTTCCCACACATAAAATGGCCGACAGATAATATCGCTGTACATGACAGGGCAAGAACCGACAGAGGCAAGAACCCAACTGCCCCGTGATGCTCACAACACAAGAGACACCACCCTGCACCATGATGAAATTGAACAATAAGAACCGCCAGAGCCATACACTGGCGACAGCACTCCGGCCTTCAAATGAGTTGTTGATTGACATGGTTTCCCAAGATGGCAGAGAGGCAAGGAGCTCCATTGCGGGACACAGAGTTAATTCAATCTAGGGCCTCATCGCCACCGGCACCCACGTAGAACCCTCTGGAAATTCACTCCCACTCATGGGGTATGTGGAGGCCGCCTTGCACGTGTGCTGACCAGGATGATGGACATTAAACGCATGAGACATTGGAGAACCTACCCCTGGGCACTAGTGGGCACTGGGTGTGATGTGCAGCAGAGTTCTGGTTGATGCGAATTCTGCTAGTGGGGGTGGAGGAGGTGGAGAAAAATGCATGAGGGAATCAGCGGTCAAGCCAGCCGCCCCACCCCACCCCCAATCCCCATGAGATGCATCCCAAGGACCCATGGAGGTCGGAGATAACACCAGAGGTCCACCCCTGGTAATTGAGCCTCTTATCTCTAGACCTGGGTGGCAGAGGCAGAATGCTGCAGGGAAGCCACAGGAGTGCAAACCCAATTTTTGGAGGGTGCCCTGTTGCCACGGTATACCAGGCTGAAGTCAAAAGTCATGTCAAGTAACATTGAGGCGGCTATCTAGCCTACCACGAGGCAGCCAGGGACAAGGACATGACCATTTAGATGTAGTAACTCACTCCACTAACCAGGCAGAGAAAACAAGGCCTGCCCATGCTGTGTGAGGATGTATCTGTGTCTACACAGAACTGAGCTGGGGGGCAAATTCTCTCTCAGACTGGAAGTAGCAATTAATGCCGTACTCGGCATTTCTAAAGTAATCCTACACTATGTGTCAAGTCCTTAAACATCTCAAGGTCTATAGTTTGAGGATATAGTTGTTCTTAACATCTTAAGAATTAACACAATGAATGCAGACTACTGACATATGTTAAGTCTTTTGATTGCAGAGTGGTCTCATACTCTCATAACTTGAGTTCTTGCGTTTCTTGCATCTACCGTTTAAGAAGGTCATTTGGAAACTGTACGTGCGCCGCTTCACATTAGGACCATTTCTTATCAAGCTTGGTATGCCAAATTGTTTTATGTTTTTAATTTCGAGATGGGTCTGTGTAAATGTAAAGGCCGAAGGGCGAAGAAAAGAGGCATACAAGTGTGACGTTCGCTCATTGAACAATAGATAACGGGATTTTTCTGTTTCTTGTTTTACTTGTATCATTTGTTGCTATAAGTATTATTTATTGTATGGTAACTTTATGATGTTCTTTACTGAGATGAAAATGTAAACAATAAAATAAAAAAAAGACCATTTCCAAGTAAAGCACTTGATCACCATACTGGATTTAATGGAATTATGCGATGTAACATCACTGTCCGTGAACCTACGCGAGCAGAGCCAGCTTGCCCTTGACTATCCGGAGGCTCAAACATGGACTATGTTCAAATCATCAATGTGATTTGAGCATTAACAGTAACGAGTCCTGTTGTTTCAATGGCATTCCACAACATGGATGACAGCTATGCTGGAATGATCGCTCCAGTAGCGCAGTTGCACCATGATTCGTAGTTTTTTCTGCATACATTAGACAGACTAAAGCTTTAGACGTCCTCTATCTGGAAGCACCTGCCTATAAAGTAGTCCATACATTAATCTGATCTATTATTCTCCTGTTTAAGTCAGATGGACCTTTCTTGTTGCAACACAGAACTTAACACTATTGTAAGTTATGCAATTCAAATGTACAGTAAATGTAAAGACAACTTTCTTGCATACAAAACTGTTCTCATTTGAAGCGCTACGATACCCACTGGGTCTGGTTCATGCTAAATGAAACAAACAAATCAAACAAGCGATAATATTGCTTCATTTGGCCTCACTATGAGAATTGCTTCAGCCAAGGAACCTAATGATGGTACCAGGAAGTGGAAATATTACCGTCACCCTCAGTTCCTCAGCAGGTCACGGAACGGTGGCTCCTCCCCTTCTCTAGAGAACTCGCTCCTCAATCTTTCTTTTAAGCCACGCAAGGTGGCCTCTTGGTTTGGCATCCTCTCTAGAGACTAGCTCAGCTCGAGGCTTGTGGAGGGGTGTCTCAGAACCTCCTGCCTGGTTTGGGAAATTCCATACAAGTGGAGGGAAAAGTGAAGACCAAGATAACATGGCCAAAGAGATCTTAAAATACCAGAAAAGTGTGTTGATGTTATGCACGAGGAACAACTGTGGGCCTAACTCGTTTTGCTGCTGCACATTTATGTGTGTTGAATCGAGAAAAGAGTGAGAGGCCCAACGCTTAAGCATTAGATGCTAATGAGAAGTCTGTGGGTACAGTGTGCCCTACACTGGAAGAGGTATGTAGATCAGTGCATATGGCAAAGGCTGCCAAGATCAGAACATAGCAAGCATGTAGTTGTGCATGGGTGTGTAAGAAAAGTGTGAGAAAAGACGCAGCGCATGCCATCTTTGTAGCGGTCTTTACCCTACAGTTCACTAGTACTGGAAACGAAAAATAGGAATTTCCATAATGTGAAGAGACCTACCCCTGGGAGGTGCCATTATCAATCAATTTTAGCGTATTCTGGCAGAGGAGCAATCTACGGCACTTTACTCCCAGCAATGATAGATTCTCTTAGGAGTCCACCTAGGTGGCAGGAAGCAAGGCATAGGAAAGGGCATTGTAGAACAGGCCACAGTATATGCTCTGAGAAGCCTATAAAGAGGCAGCAGAGGCGATCACCACTGGAATGTGTAATAAGAGGAGAGGCTGAGTTGGTGAGATATCCTGCGATAAGAAGCGTGAAAGGGACTAGATTAGGCCATAGAACTAAAAGAATTGGTGAAACAAGGAAGTCTGGTACTCGGTCCTCTTTCCAAGCACAGAAAGGTGCGACACCCTTCAACTTTGCTGAGATCCACCAGAAGGTCAAAATGGGCAGGAGGAGGAAGGAGTACAATTGAACAAAAGCCACCCATTCTTTCCTCCTTGCCAGGTTCTAAATTTTGTTCTGCTCATAGAAAATCGAACCGAGGGTCAGGTTGACACAGGAAAAAGCACATCTGTGTGCTCATGTGACTGTCCCACCTTGATTACTTTACAAAGACAACACACTCCGCCATAGATTTAAATTAAAAAATGACTGCATATGCAATTTAGCAGGCCTCTACACCAATTATTTTTCTGTTGATTATCCAAGTCCGATTCACCACTTGAGGCACCTGTGAAGGTCAGAAGAGACAGACTAAAACATGCCATCCTTCTTCAAAACCCCTCATGGACATACCACTATTCCAGAGACTCACTGGCCAGAAATCCACACCGGAACACCAGAACCCTCTGAAGCAAGGATAACCAAAACAGCATGGTGCTCCGAGAACTGTGGAATACGCTACCTGTCTGACCACGGTCCCCAGAGGTCACCATCTGAAACCAGGCCAACCAACAGTCCCTCAGGAAACACCAGCTACTTTGAAATACCCATGAACCAACACAACCCGATATGGAAGGGCCTTGAGGTGTTGCATCCGTACCAAGCAAGATCTGTCAGCAGCCTTCAATACGGTCCCTCGCTCCAGGCTTCCAGCATGCTGCCAATCTCTTTGGATAGGTGGACTAAGCCTGAACTGGCAAGCCTCCTTTTTGGAGGATAGAAATTATCGGTCCCTCTTGTTTTCTCAAGAGTATGTGAGCAGACAGTGAGAATGCCCTAGGGCTCTGCTCGGAGCCCCACATTATTTAATGTGCATCTCACTTCTTTATCCCAGCTGGCAGAGGCCTTGGGGGCAAAAGTGATTATCTGCACCAATGGCACCCACCTGCTGCTCACCTGTGGGAGAAGGGAGGAGATTGCGGAAGAGTCCATTAAAACCTGCCTT
This sequence comes from Triturus cristatus, assembly GCF_964204655.1. Lineage (NCBI taxonomy): Eukaryota > Metazoa > Chordata > Amphibia > Caudata > Salamandridae > Triturus > Triturus cristatus. The sequence goes on along the minus strand of NC_140583.1, from coordinate 1,024,327,278 downwards.
TCCTTTCATCTGTTACTCGCTTAATGACCACCCATCAACAAAAATGCAACGCAGACAGGACCGAAATGCTCCTCTTTGGTTCCAAGGCCCCAGATACATGGCAAACCTTGCTGCCTAAAGACGCCCCATCCCCAGGGGGAAAGAAGTTAGGAAACTGGGTGTTATATTCGATAATTTCCTCTCTTTTCAACCACAAACCAAGACAGTGGTTGACACATGATTAGGGCTTCTGTGTATATTTAAAAAGTTCTTACATTTCCCCTTTCTTTGAAAAAGAGACCGTCATTCAGGCACTCATAACTTCCAGCCAGGATTATGGAAATGCCCTAAATCTGGGACTATCTGCTTAACAAGCTTCAGGTGGTCCAGAATACGGCAATCCGCATTTGCTTAGCCTGCCTCCAAGAACATGTGTCCCTGTATCTGCGTGCCCTTCACTGGCTTCCAATAAAGAAGAGAATTCCCTTCAAAACAATAGTTTTGGTCCACAAAGCACTGCACCATACAGGGCCAGAATCAGTTTCTATGCCTTCTCTAAAAACCTGTGATCAACCAACAGCCACCTTGCAAAGATTTCCAAGATTCGCTGAATGAGAACTGGTGGACGGACCTTCTCCTATCTAGGATCAACAGCATGGAACAAATTTCCTCTTGAGCTATGCTCAGTGGATGTTCTCTCACTGTTCAAAAAAAGACTCAAGAGCTGGGTTTTCCAACAAGAGTAACGATCTGACTGCACCCTGTGGGTGACCACAAAGCACTGCACCTGTACACTCCATAGAGTAGTCTTGCACTCTACAAGTCACATTTCATTCTTTTTGAGAGCTGTTCCAGTGTTTAATTTGAGCTGGTGGTTGTAGGAGGGGGACCACCGGCACTCAATTTGGGGACTGGCACATACTTTCCACCTCACACTTCGACCCAGTGTTGGAGAGAAAAACAGAAAAGAAGGAAAAAGCGGACAAGAAAGACAGAAAAAAGGTGACAGAGGGCGAAAACAGGGCTGACAAAGAACCTGCAATAATGAGGTAAAGAGGCAGAGTGTATCAGGGTGGAAGAAATGCATGATGTGGAATCAAAACTATGTAGTCTTCGTATTCGGCAATCCTGACTTGTCAGTGCCGGTTGTGGACTTCTGCAAAAGTCTTTGGGCACCAGTAAATTAAAGGACTAATCACAATGTGGCAGGGTTGGATGGGGATAAAGGAAGATGGCGCTCAGACGTGTGCACTGTGAGTAATCACTTTGAAAGAGTAGGTGTGGTGCTGTCAGGTCAGGGGTACCAACCCAAGGAAACCCCTGCAATTAAGTGGGACAAGCCCGCTCAAGAGAACAAAAGACAAAGTCCTGCGCACACAATCAGGATAAAGCTTATTAGTAGCATCTGTCGGAGGAATGAGTAAGTATATGAATTGGATTGATTTTGAACATAGAAGGTCGACATCAGCAGATTTTTTGAGAAAAGAAAACTATGTGTGTCAATGTCTGACCAATACAAAGCACGCAAATATTCAGCCGACACGTGTTTCGTCACACTGTGTAAAGATGTGACTCTTCAGGGCTGATGATATCGATGAGCGTGGACCTTGAAACGTAAATGAAACTGGCAAGGTGAGGGTGCGGTACGGAAAGACCGGTCACCCGAACTGGTGAGTTAGGCGCCGATGTATAACAGCCACGTGGGTTATTGGCTGTACAATCGGGTGTGCTTGAGGATCGCGGGTTTTGGATCCACCGATTCCAGGATGTCGGCATCCTGGAATCGGTGGATCCACAACCCGCGATCCTCAAGCACACCCGATTGTACAGCCAATAACCCACGTGGCTGTTATACATCGGCGCCTAACTCACCAGTTCGGGTGACCGGTCTTTCCGTACCGCACCCTCACCTTGCCAGTTTCATTTACGTTTCAAGGTCCACGCTCATCGATATCATCAGCCCTGAAGAGTCACATCTTTACACAGTGTGACGAAACACGTGTCGGCTGAATATTTGCGTGCTTTGTATTGGTCAGACATTGACACACAAAGTTTTCTTTTCTCAAAAAATCTGCTGATGTCGACCTTCTATGTTCAAAATCAATCAAATTCATATACTTACTCATTCCTCCGACAGATGCTACTAATAAGCTTTATCCTGATTGTGTGCGCAGGACTTTGTCTTTTAAATTAAAGGACTACATTGCTCTACGCAACCAGTAAATATGACTTATTTACAATATATTCTGTTCCATCTGTGACTTTGTTTCAAGTAAAAAATATGCCAAGCACCACCAGACTTCCACACCTGCAGTTTCTGCAAAGGAGGCTCATCCAATGAGCGCAAGGCGGCATGCAGCGAAGGTGCAAATGAGAGGGAAGACGACCTCTGCTTTTCACAGGATGGATTGGGCTGTTAATCAGCAACTCAACTTGAAAATTGTAAGCAGTTTTCTCCTTTCGTGTCAGGTGTGAAAACGAGAACTTGAAATAGCGTTTCCCTTTATAGCCCAGACACTAAAACATAGCTGAAAATGACGCAGAAGCCAATGCGGGGGAGAAATCGCAAACACATTTATCCAGTGTGTACACACTAGAGTATTTCGATCTGAAGGCCTGGGAGTACCAATGTCCGAGTTACCACAGTCTTCTGCGACCCACAATTTCACAGAAGATCACACTTTATATATTGGCACTTCGGCTCGGAATGGAATGTGCACCCCCCCCCCCCACACACACACACACGTGCCCCCTGCCTCCCCCCCCCCCCCCCAATTCAAACCGCATCAAGATCGGTCAGTAGGTGGCCAAGGATGAGACAGCATTGGGCTTGCCCTTCCTGGACACCGGCCTCGTAACCAGCTGCTTGACTATAGGTGTCATCTGCCACTAAGGCGGGTTAAGTAGTTCGACAAACCTCCAACCACACATGCTGGTACCTTCTGTCCAGACCAGGCTCTTGGTACTGTTGCATCCAGTAGGAATTCACTGGACACTGTGGAGCACCTCAATCTGCAAGGATGCTTTAACCCGTTCCGTGCTCATGACGGAACCACTCCGTCATGAGCCACGGGCGCCGTGTGCTCATGACTGAGTGGTTCCGTCATGCTGCGGCCGTTGGCAGCCCCTCCGCTTACGCGGCGCTAATTCCCCGCCTGTGCAGGTGATTAGCGCAGTGGGCGGAGTCGTGACGGAACCACTCAGTCATGAGCACAGCTCGCCCGTGACTCATGACGGAGTGGTTCCGTCACGAGCACGGCGGCGCCGCACTGCCCCCAAACCCCCCCCAGCACCGCGGCGGAATTCGTGCCGCGGCGAAAGGGGTTAAAATAGCAGAAGAAAACCTTCAAATTGACAGACCAAGCCAGATTTTCAGACCAAACTATTCAGTGAGACAAACATTTGCAATACAATAGGTCTCGCATTTAGGAGAGTTTGAGCTATTGGCATTGTAAATGACGATGCATTTTATTTATGTGTAGTTTTTAAAACCGATAAATAAAAGGCATTGTCATTTACAATGCCAATAGCTTAAACTCTCGCAAATGCAAGACCTATTGCATTGCAAATGCGTTCGTGCTATACATTTTTTTTTTTAAAAAGCAACAGCAGGTAGGACAAAGCTATTTGAGAAAATAGTGCTCGGAGTCTTTAATCAAAGCCTACACAGTAATGCACGCAACAGGGGGGTCGTCATGGGAGGTCACAAGGTGGTACTAAGGAGGGACTACCAAACCTATTAACCAATGAACAGCCACAGTTTACAGTGGACAATGAAACAAACCACTGAAAAATATGGGTAGAGAGTGGGCGGAGCTTCAAGTCCCTACCTGGATACAGCATGCCTCGCAGCGCATGCACTGCCCAGGTTCGACCTAAAAAATATGTATGCAGGGCGTTAGAAGACCGATTCATAAGCGGACATTCGCCGGAGATATTTCCAAAGTGGTCACAAATTGCCTCTTTGGGATCAGCATTTTCATTACTATTTAAGGATCGCACACCATGCATATTGGGTTTTGTGATGTTAGGTGCTCTTGCAAGTGCTCAGTCTGGTTGGAAGTAATGCAACTTGCTGCATTACCACTGAATGATTGACTCGACACGTTTCCTGGACATGGGCATCAATTTTAGTCCCTCTCCTAGCTGAAAACATCTGGCACAAACTACATGCTTCATAGCAGACTATTGGGGTGTGGGAAGCCCTATGATTAATCTTCAAGAGCTGGTAAAATATCAAAAAAAGTCATTTATATAATGCGCCCCAGTTATAAACTCCCGAGGCGTTCAATATTCTCTAGTTGTAGACTCCTGCAGCCGTAAATAATTTGTAGCGATCGACTTCAGTGGAACAGAATACTCTCTAGCTCCAGACTTCAGTGGTACTGAATATTCTCTCCTGCAGCCCTAAATGGTAGGCTTCAACAGAACTGAATACGCTCTGGCTCCAAACTTTAGTTATGTAGACTCGTGGCACAGACTAGAGTCTAGTGGTAGACACCTGTGGCACTGAACACTCCATCTATAGCCTCCTAAGGGACTCACTACTCTCTTGCTATAGAATCCTGTGGCATTGAATACTCCAGCTGTAACCTCCTGTGGCTCTGGATCACTCTAGCTGTACAGTCTCGTGGCACTGATCACAGTTCAAATGTTGACTCTCCTGGCACTGAATACACTCTCGCTGTAGACTTCACTGGCACTGAATGCCATCGATCTGTAGACTCCAGGTGGAACTGATCCTCGGGATTCCGTGCAAGGCGTTACCACAGGCAGGACAACGGGCAGCATGCTTTGGAGTAAGTGTGACTAGAGCCAGCGCTCTGCCCACGGTTTCCATGAGGTGAGGCAGGAACTAGCCCTCAATGGTTTTCCCTTTCACAGAAGGCTGAGGGGTGATTTTCATCATTATAGTCCTTTCACACAAGGCTGAGAGGATACCATACTGTGAGTACACGGACTGGTCCACGAGTGACCCAGAGACGAGGTGCACCTAAATGAGTGCATACCGCTCAGGTCATTATAAGAGGTCCTGATGAAAACCTAGTATTACCACCCACAGGTTGAAACATGTAGACCACCACGTTAACTTTCTTTTGTAGATACCTCAGACCAGTTAGGCCTATTTAGGTATCACACACTGGTTTTTATCTCGTCTTATTGCTCCGTATTAAATTAGTACAATAAAGACCTTTTTAAACTCACTTTTCCCTCACTTGCACCATTGATGCAAAAAAACAAAAAAAACAGCTCCACTGTAAAACGGGTGTTGAAGCACACCCGGGTAACATTCGATTACTCGGGTGGACCCCTATGATGAAGCATGTCACCAACTAGGTTGGCAGGTGAGGAGTTTTTAAAAAAGGTAGAACTTTCCGTTTTGTGTTCTTGTCGCATCTCGTTGATTTCTTTGTTGATTTCTCCGGGGTATACTCCTAGTGTTTATATTATCATTTTGAAGGGGAATGGGAGTATCCCTTATTGCTATAACGCTTTCTCTCTTCTTGTTGGATATGGAACTGATTATTCTTCAGTTGCAGACTCCCGAGGGATTGAATACCCTAAGCTGTAGATTCACGTGGCAGTGAACGCTCTCTAGCTGTACACTGGGGGGGGGCAGTGAACGCTCTCTAGCTGTACACTGGGGGGGGCAGTGAACGCTCTCTAGCTGTACACTGGGGGGGGCAGTGAACGCTCTCTAGCTGTACACTGGGGAGGCAGTGAACGCTCTCTAGCTGTACACTGGGGAGGCAGTGAACGCTCTCTAGCCGTACACTGGGGAGGCAGTGAACGCTCTCTAGCCGTACACTGGGGAGGCAGTGAACGCTCTCTAGCCGTACACTGGGGAGGCAGTGAATGCTCTCTAGCTGTACACTGGGGAGGCAGTGAACGCTCTCTAGCCGTACACTGGGGAGGCAGTGAACGCTCTCTAGCCGTACACGGGGGGGGCAGTGAACGCTCTCTAGCTGTACACTGGGGAGGCAGTGAACGCTCTCTAGCCGTACACTGGGGAGGCAGTGAACGCTCTCTAGCCGTACACTGGGGAGGCAGTGAACGCTCTCTAGCCGTACACTGGGGGGGCAGTGAACGCTCTCTAGCCGTACACTGGGGGGGCAGTGAACGCTCTCTAGCCGTACACTGGGGAGGCAGTGAACGCTCTCTAGCCGTACACTGGGGAGGCAGTGAACGCTCTCTAGCCGTACACTGGGGAGGCAGTGAACGCTCTCTAGCCGTACACTGGGGAGGCAGTGAACGCTCTCTAGCCGTACACTGGGGAGGCAGTGAACGCTCTCTAGCCGTACACTGGGGAGGCAGTGAACGCTCTCTAGCCGTACACTGGGGAGGCAGTGAACGCTCTCTAGCCGTACACTGGGGGGGCAGTGAACGCTCTCTAGCCGTACACTGGGGGGGCAGTGAACGCTCTCTAGCCGTACACTGGGGGGGCAGTGAACGCTCTCTAGCCGTACACTGGGGGGGCAGTGAACGCTCTCTAGCCGTACACTGGGGGGGCAGTGAACGCTCTCTAGCCGTACACTGGGGGGGCAGTGAACGCTCTCTAGCCGTACACTGGGGGGGCAGTGAACGCTCTCTAGCCGTACACTGGGGGGGCAGTGAACGCTCTCTAGCCGTACACTGGGGGGGCAGTGAACGCTCTCGCTGTACACTGGGGGGGGGCAGTGAACGCTCTCTAGCTGTACACGGGGGGGGCAGTGAACACTCTCTAGCTGTACACGGGGGGGGCAGTGAACACTCTCTAGCTGTACACTGGGGGGGCAGTGAACGCTCTCTAGCTCTACACTGGGGGGGCAGTGAACGCTCTCTAGCTGTACACTGGGGGGCAGTGAACGCTCTCTAGCTGTACACTGGGGGGGCAGTGAACGCTCTCTAGCTCTACACTGGGGGGGCAGTGAACGCTCTCTAGCTCTACACTGCGGAGGCAGTGAACGCTCTCTAGCTGTACACTCATGAGGTATTGCATTTGCTGAAGCTGTACAAAGGTGTAATCTCTTGCCACGAGAGCAAAGGGATGCTTTTACTTTCAACAAAAGATTAATCGAATCTTTATGAGAAAGTACACCTTCCTAGAGTGTGAGACTATCTAAGTGAGCGAGGTATGCATTTACTCCTTACTTGGACAGTAATCTGCTCTCGGATGTGAAGCAAATCGAAACCCACGAATAAAAAAAAAAGCAGAGAGAATTTTGGTTTTGTGGCATGTTAATTCTTGAGGCATCAGAGCCAAAATGCAGAACATACAACACATGGTGAGGTGACTTGTGCAGAGTTACTATATAAAGCATTCTACTCACTAGACTACCCACAATTCCAATCCGCCCCTTCACCATTGTCTCGCCTCTTCTATACCTCCTGCATCCCCCCTTCCATACTCCTAAAGAGCGCACCCAACCTCTGCCCCTCCCATCCTTCCCGCTCTCTTCTGTTCTGCCAGCCTCCCTCTTCTAAACACCACTCCCCCTTTACTCATCTTCCACACCCCTTCCACCTCTCCCGCCCTCTTGTCCTCCACCTCCCCCTCTTCCACCATCCCACGAACCACTCCCACCCCTCTCCCTTAACCTTCACCCTGCCTCTCCCGACATCCATCCACTCAGCCTCTTCACTGAAAGGACCTCGTGCAAACAGGCCAAAACTACCAACACTGAAGGTCCAGGGTTGGATTGGGATTAAAAATCGACCCGGGTACTCAAAAAAAAAAAAAGTGCATATTGCTTTTCTGCAAAACAGTGCTTCAGCAAAATTTTATTTAAAAAGGGGGGAGGGGAGGGTGGAAAAAAATGTGCATTAGTTTAAACAGGTGAAACACAAGTGAGGCCACTTTTGCTCAGGCCCCCTGCCCCCGCTCAATATGCATACATTAATGGGCCGGCCCAGCGAAAGAAAGGGAATGACCTCTGCCCGTTCCTAAATGGGAAGTAATGGACTCCCATCTACCCCCTGAAAGGCCACTCAGAAACCCACTGGGCCGCTGGCGGCATCGAACTCAGAAACCGCCAAATCACCCCCCCCCCCCCCCAGGCTGCTCAACAGGCAGTCCACAGCTGGAATTCAGATACCGGCCCCTCGGGAATTGCCCAAGTGCCCGCCTTACCAATCCAACGCTGTGAAAGCCAGAGGATGCAGGAGGGCAACCAAAGTGCAGCAAAATGGCCGCAACTCCAGGACATGGGAGGATATTACTGGTGCCTTTGCCTTCAGTTAGATGTTTGCTGCACAATTGGCACATAAAGCCCTTCTGTATCTGTACAGATGACATTTGTATTTATTTCCATAAAACTAGCTAAATAACCAAAAAAAAGAGTAAACTCACAAAGGAGAATGTTGATCATTTTTGTCCATCGCTGCAGAGACTATATGTATTTTTAATTTGCATCTTTAACAGATGCCTACGTGCTGTGGGACAGACAACAGAAAATCAGCAATACAGTGCGTATACGTCTTGGGGAGCTCCCTTAGAACTCAAACCTGCGCAGAGGGGTCTGCGCATAACGTCACCCAACTATTCAAAATAAAAACAAAAAATCCGATTCTATTAAAGGAACATACATAGACCATCTGCGCAGACAGGGAAAGCTCCAATAGTCAATTTACATATGGAAAAAGATATTGAAAAAAGTAAAGCAAAGAGGTTTGGGGGGAATGTTAATATTGCATTAAGCTGAAGAGCACACATCTAGCCGCTGTGTGTGCAAACTGTACAGGGCTTAATTTGAGACGGTTGTTTCCGGTGCCCGGCACCAGCACTTTGTCAACACCAGCTCCCATAACAGCCTGTCCCCTGGTGTATAATTTTGAGTGTAACACAACAGTTGTTTATAATTAAATATACATTAACACCACTAATACCTGCCAGTCAAAGCAATAAGACTTGCATGGGTGGCATGCATGTCATTTTCAATGTATATCTAAAGTTTGATTTGTCAAACTTGTACGAGTGTGATGGCTAGTTGTGATGGTACTGTCATTGGCAGCACTGGCAGGGGCAATTGGTGGTGCAAACTGAAGTAGCCTCCTGACAGGGGGGAGTGGCATTTTTTTTCATTTTTACAAATTAAGTAGGGCAAAGCAGCCAAGAAGTAAATCTGGAGTGTGTAAAAGTTGTGCACACCCTCAGACCGCCGACAACCCCCCCCCCAACCCCCCCCCCCCCTCCCCAAGCCCTCAGGTGCCACAACGTGACTGACTCCTTGTTCTGCCCCTAGTCGCTCATCAGCCGATTTGCTACCTGGGTAGAACAGGCGGGTGGGGGGGCTGTCTCTTAAGGCCCTTCTAACTCTTAGCGCCTGGCACTCAGCCCCACGACCAGGGATACCAAAGGGAAGTGCCAGGGCTGGTAAAGTGCATTGACAAGGTATTAAAGGACATCCAGCCACTTGCAAGCCCTGAGACCCACGCCCCAAACTTAACCAATAACAATCAACACCCCTCCTTCAACCATGGTACCTTCCTGCAAGCAATGGTCCCCAGGGAGTGCCAACCTTATGCATCAGGCATTTGAGTGAAGGTTGTGTGAGAAGGCAGTCCATTAAGAGGTGTGGCGCCGCGGCCAGGGCGACTGACTGCGGAATCTGGGGATCACGGTTCGATGCCCGGCGCTGGCGGCAGATTAGCCCAGCACCATGTGACTCTGGACAATAGCTTGCTTAATCTTCTCGACGGCCCCCAGCGCCTAGAGACCCTTACGGGCGATTGTTCGCGCTTTACAAATGTGGATTATTAAACAGGAGCCAGAGACTTACCAACATACCCATGTGGCGATTATCAGCGTGACTAAATTCAATCAATAAAGGTAAACCTATAATATAAAGTCATCAACGGGACTGCAATATGGCACGACCCCTTACCTTACTCTTTCCGAATGAACAAACATTTAGCCCACAATTATATGACGATAAAGTAAACTATATTGAACAGTTTAAACACAGAAACCCCAGATCTTTAAAAGTCGTTCATGAAAGCGTTGTTAATAAATCTGGTTTCGGAATAATCGAGGTATGTGTCTAAACCTTCAGGTTTTATACACAGTAAGCAGATCGGGAGATGTGTCAAACGCTCCCAGACCCTAATCATCCCGGCTTCACGTGCGAGATAGCAACTAGAATTCAAAGCCGTAATATTTGGTGAGTAATTCGGAATATCTTTATGCATTGATTTTTTTCCCCTGTACTATTTTATGTGGAAGATTACAAGCATCATGACTTTGCTGTACGGATGAGGCAGCCAACATTATCCCTTCTGGTTTCCTAGGTAACAGTACATGAAAACAGTTGCTTACCCTCCTGGGAGCTGCTACAGGGAGAGGGAAATGGCTGCACCTTAGATTGTTCTCAGTGAAATAAAGGCCAGTGATCGAGAGAGTTGCAGTGGTAGTACCTTTACTATAAACGCACTCACTTCTTCCTCGATGTCACCAAGATGGCTCAGCGAGTTAATAAAACACATGACAGTCATACTCTGCAATATGTGAAGCCTGCAGAGGCCAACTAATCCTTAAACCCCTCGAGGTCAGTAAATGGAGCACGAAACTGCACCTAGTCCCTCGGTATTCATATCAAAACGTATGTGATTATCAATCTGCGCTTGATATGGAGTGTGGGTACACTCACCCAGGCTGTGGTCTGTTTGGTGCTCAGTGGCCTATTTTCCCAGACTGAGAAATGCAAATGAATCATTCTGGTTCCTGGACTGAGCCTCTGCTACCTGCCAAGATGCTGACCTGTCAGGAGCCTATCAAAATGCAGCATTTTGCTTTTTTTTTGCAGTTTATATAGCGCTAATTCGACCCGAAGGTATTTGAGCGCTTTACATGAGCATCAGTTGTATTACAGAGGGACACATTCATTTTTGTAGACACGGGAAGATTAAGAGATTTGCCCAGAATCACAGTAGGTTGAGCCGACTCCAAGACTCAAAGCCGTTTCCCCAGTAAAAGTCGGCAGCTCAGGCTGTTAGGCCACACCCTCTTCCCTCCTCCTGTTTTCATGCCAGTTTGCACATTTACAGTGTTACACAGACCATACACACGCTGAAATCGCCCCAGGCTTGTCAACACTCCCCTGAACTGAACAGTTGTTGTAGCCACACCACACAATCGCATCACTGGGGAAGAGGCAGAGGTCACAATACCTTGTGCATCCGGGAATTCAGCAGCAACGAGGTGTAGGTATTTAAAAAAACACACTTACCTATAGGAAGAAAGAGAAGAATAACGTCAATGCGGTTGGTTAAATCATCAGCAAAACATGTACGACATTCAAAGCCATCAGAGTCCGTAAAAACCACAAACCCACTCCCCCCAGTTCAGCTGCCCTAAATCGGATACGAGTTGCCCATACAGGAATATCTTAGATAACTCGTTTTTAATTCAACCTGTACGATGTCAGGCTTCAAGAATAGGTGCAACTAATATCTGACGTTGGGGTACTCGTGTTATCCTCAGAAAGATGCAGGGCTTTGCTGGCCCCACCAGTATTTGCATTAATAATAATAATGTCCCAAAGTCTGCCTTAGACAAGCATAAATCACCACTATATCAAAGAGGTAACCCTTACAACCCACCAGCATCTGGGTATGATGTATTGTATATAAGAATATATGATTTTATATATGCATACATCGAGAAATCCCAAAAATAAATATATATATATATATATATATATATATATATTCACTGAAAAAACCATAGGTTTCACACATGTTATAGTTAGCTGGACATTTTACTGATAAAAAAACAATGAAATTCCCCCGTTATAGTTACTGTAGGCAACTATAACTCACGCGACCGCAATCCTCTGCTGATGCTAATACTGTATTTAGACACTTATTTGCCCATGTCTTCTTCCATTAAATTTTAGCTATACATATATTACAAATATTTTTTTTTCATAAAGACACATATGTCATCAGCAGAGGATTACGGTCGCGTGAGTTATAGTTGCCTACAGTAACTATAACGGGGGAATTTCATTGGTTTTTTATCAGTAAAATGTCCAGCTAACTATAACATGTGTGAAACCTATGGTTTTTTCAGTGAATTTGTACGGTTTTTTAAATGCTAAGTTACTTTACGCCATTTGTGGCGTGCGCGCCCACTTAACGCAGTTCGTTCCATGCGCGCACGGTGCGCTTCGCGCACCGTGCGCGCACAGTGAGCACGCGGTGCGCTTCGCGCACCGCGTGCCCACATTACGCTAGATGGGCCATGAACGCACGATGCGCTTCGCGCACCGTGCGCACATGGAGGACATATGATGAGCAAACTCTTAAATCTGCTTTTCATTTATTTAATTTTATTTTTTTTACCGTACGCTTACCGTAAGCTTACGGTACGCGTACCCCGTGATTTTTTTTAAAATCAATAAATGTTTTTTTTGTACTTTTCTGTCCTTCTTTGACCCCCTTACAAATGTTAGGGGGTCTGTAACTCTCCTCATTGCCCCCTTTCCTTGTTTTCTCTGTTTTTTTTCTGAGTGAAACACACAAAATGGCGGCCGCCGCTTCCTGGTTTCGGCCGATTCGAATGTTTACTAAGATCTATGGGCCAATCAGAATCTCCTTCGCGCACGCCATGTTTCTTCCGTACGCTTACCGTAAGCTTACCGTACGCGTACCCCGTGATTTTTTTTAAAAATCAATAAATGTTTGTTTTGTACTTTACAGTCCTTCTTTGACCCCCTCACAAATGTAAGGGGGTCTGTAACTCTCCTCATTGCCCCATTTTCTTGTTTTCACTCTTTTTTTTTCAGAGTGAAACACAGAAAATGGCGGCCGCCGCTTCCTGGTTTCGGCCGATTCGAATGTTTACTAAGATCTAAGAGCCAATCAGAATCGCGCTCGCGCACGCCACCGTACGCTTACCGTAAGCGTACGGTAAGCGTACCGTAAGCGGGCTCAGATATATATATTGATTTAAAGGCTATTTTCTCAGAATCTACTGAACAGATTTACACCAAACCTACAAAAGGCACTTCCTTGACCTAGGGACTACCTCTCTGCCAAATTTTGAGTAATTCTGTTCAGCCGTTCGGGCTGTAGCTCGTTCTAAAGGTCCTATGGAAAAATGCATGGGAAAAACGCGTTTTGGGACCCCCCTTTTATCTCAGCCCCCGCTTGACGGATCCCCCCGAGACTTTCAGGGTAGGAGCGGAGCGTAGCGCCCCACCTATTTTGAGAAATTCGCGAGGATTCGTCGACCGGCGCCAAAGTTATTCAAAATAGAATGTTGAGGTTTTCCTATGGAAACGTGGTCCTAACTATAACTACCTACTGGCGACTGCCAGTAGGTAAAAATATATATATATATATATATATATATATATATATATATATATATATATATATATATATATATATATATATATATATATATATATATATATATATATATATATATATATATATATATATATATATATATATATATATATATATATATATATATATATATATATATATATATATATATATATATATATATATATATATATATATATATATAAAGTTTTGTTAAAATCTTTCAAGACTTGTTTGAACTGCTTTTTGTCCATGATTTAAATTGACAGTAAATTAAGAGACTGCATCTCGTGGGGAGGAATAATTTAAGTTTTCCTTCATTCTACTATTCAGTATATATTTGTTCCGACTCATTGCTTGTATTCAATATTAGACGAGAATAAAAACAGCAAGGAAACCAACTCAATTTCACTAACAAAACTAGCAAAACAAGGGAAAAAACAATCTAAATGTGCAATGAATACTAGGCCACACAGAGTGAAATCTTACTAAACATCTACAACACGCCGTACTAAGAAGGTGCCAACGGTCCTCTCGGTTGGCAGTGCCATCGAGGGAACGAAGGACTAACACACCGGTGCACCATGTAACACAGCGATGGGTGTGTCCTCACTGCTGAAGAGTGGCATGTCACTTCCGCACAAGCAGGACACCAGCTGTTTACCCCGCTGGAGCGCGCGGCCTATCCAACACTTCTTAGGAGGGCACTAGTTACATTTAGAAATAGCCGTCACAATAGTGTCAACATCAACAGAGGAAGGACAGATTGGTCATGAAGGAGGGACACTTCCGTCGGGATGCCGCACAGCATAGGGATAGCGACAGAGACCCTCTGCAGCCGCAGATGGTGCGCTATGGTGGAGGATCATCGCCCCACTGCTTTTCAGCAGTGCAAACAAGGAAAAATAAAGTGATAACACAATCTTATTCTTTTATTTACCAGTGCGAGCCAAGTTAGGGCGGGGCTGGGCTGTCATGACCGCGGTGCGCAGGGGGGAGGGGGGGGGAGGAAATGTGTACTTAAGTGCGCATGATGGTTTGGCCAGCTGTCTTGGGCCAGCCAGTTATGCGCACTTAGCCTGGATGTAGAACATGACAGGATCCCACTCCCTTCGGAGCACCGAACCAAGCAGCTCAGACCAATCACAATGCTGCTGACATGCTGGCGACAGCAGCGCTGCAATTGGCTTACAGGAGCCTGTGTGCCTCCTGCTTCTGCGAGTTAGGTAGAGAAGTGGAGGAGAGACGACGGGGGAGAGGCAGCAGCCGTGCGGGTGTTATATTTTTTTTCCACCCCGCCAGCCCCGTTTCGTACCAGCCGCCGCTGCCCTCTAGGCTCTTCAGGTTCGAACTGGGACCTGAGTGCCCCAAATGGCATTTGGCCTCAAACAGGAGGCTCGCACTTTGAAACGCAAGCATGCGCTTTCAATATGCTCTGATTGGATGACTAAGGCAAGAACAGTGTTCGCAAGACAGGCCGTGAACAGCTGTATGGGGTTTCTTTGCCAACATTTCTATCTTTGGGGATATTGCTACCCTTTCAGCATAGCGTGTTAAGACTGAAGAGATTTTTTTATTTATTTGCTTTTGAGGTTTTAAATAGCCCGATGCGGACCAGAGGTCACTAGGGCAGGTTATATGAGCACCGGGAAGTGTTACGTATTGCTTTTAAGCTTAGGGAGAGTAAGTGACTTGCACAGAATCACATGATGTTGAGCCGAGGGACGGAGTAAAGGCCCCTTCAGAGTCAGCAGGTCAGTTGCGGTTCCACAAATGAGCCGGAGGAGAGTCGCCCCACTGCTTTTCAGCAGTGGGAAAAATAAAACACATTATCATTTTATTTTTCCTTACTAAGGCAGTTTTAGGGGCGAGGCGGGGCTGGACTGTTTCACAGCCAGCAAGGGGAGGAGTGGTTCATGCACTTAAGTAGGAATGGTGTTTTGGCCAGCTGTCTTGGGCCTGGTTGGAGAGCATGCTCAGGCTCCAAGTCCCCATCTGAGTGCCGAACCACAGCACTCGGACCAATCACAACGCTGCTTTCATGGTGACAGCAGAGTTGTGAATGGCTTAGGGGAGCCAGAGTGCTTCCTGATTCTGGAGGAGAAACGGAGAGACAGTGGCCCTGCAAAGGAGGTAAGTCAGATTTTTATTAGGTCTCGTCTGACCCAGCGCATGCGCTGGTCTGGCGAGACTTATTGAGAGGGCTCCAAAAAGTGCTACCAGGCCAGCCTAGAGCTACAGTGCATATGCGCGGGCACACGCGCCGCGCTTTACTGCAATCCCTTTCACGGCCGCACGGCTGCTTTGATGTTTGATCGTGATCCCAATCGCGATCACTTTAACTTTGGCGGCCGCACGGCCGCGAAAGCATAGCCAATAGGTCTCGCTTTTGGGACCTTATAAGTATTTAGTTATGCAACTGTTGCATGGCTAAACACTTATAAGGTCCCAAAGGCGAGACCTATTGGCTATGCCAATGCTTGTTTTCACATCCCCCAAACCCCCGTTCTATACCAGCTACCGCTGCAGCAGGTTTAGCCGTAAAACCGTTATTGTGACCCGCACCAGGCACTTAAGCAGATGCTGAATTAGGATCAAGGGCTGGCAGATCAAGAAGGTACACTGGGGGCATCCCACAGACGCCAAGGTGAAAGGTATAAAGCAGCCAGCAAGAACAGGGTATACACCACGTGCCAAGAGCGAGGGTCCCAGAGGAAGTGGCCCTAGTTCACAAGAGGGGATGCACCCAGCAGGCTTCAAAGGGAAGACTGAAGGAGTATAAAAAGAAGGGTGTGACAAGCAGGCAACAAGTGCCCTGTCAAGCAGGTACCAAGCCCATTTAGCACATGAGACCCCAAACACTTCGGGGGGGGGGGGGGCTCAAATCGGCCCAACACCAATTAATATCTATGAGATGTGGGACATTACATCACATCCTGCAGGGGTCTCAGTTTGTGTTGCAGCTTAGTCCTGATCTCACGCACGACACTGGACATACACGAGCGAGACAACAAATTCAAAAGGCAAGAAGCTGGACTATAACCAGAGCATCTCCACTACTGCCTGCCCAGAAAGAAGGAGGCTTCAAGGGTAAGCACTGCACCATTGTCTGTGTGCGACCCCCAAACCCCTTCTACCAATGACTGGGAGACAAGAAGAGGACCACAAAGCACTCCAGCCTGCAAGAAACACAAGACAAGAGTAAACTGCATCGGAAGTGGGCCTGGGGCAGCAAGTGGTGTTGTCCCACATACATACCTTCAATGCAGTTTACAATACATTTTGTATATCGGATGGCCTTCGACTCATGTCATCTGCCTTAAAACTTTACTGAGTTCAGAATAGGGTTTATGCCAGGACTGATTACCTGTACCACCCCCCCCTCGCCAAGCAACACCAACCTCCATGTCAATTCTGCCAATGACCTGCAGACAGCGCCCCGCTAGAGCGGGGAGACCCCAATGACTCAGTGCTTTTTACTGCACACCGCGACATGTTCCAAAACGGACTAATTTCATTAAAACGCCACAATCAAAAACCATATCCCAATTTTATGAAATCGTTAAAGATTTGCAACAGCAGTAAACACTGCTTGCAACTGCCGCGAGCTGGCGTTTATGGTAGTATGGGAATACGCCAAGACGATTGTTGGGGGGGGGGGGGGGGGGTCCCCTCAACAGTCACCGGAGATGACTAGAGTGTGGGATGAGCAGGGGGAACAGTGGGCGTACAGTCGGAGAGTGTGTCGTTCGTGGCACGCCAAGTGTCGTTGAACATATTAACAGAGCAGCATTTAATCTCCTAGTTTTCAATTCCAGGTAGTAATCTCTTCTGGTAGCTGCCAGGAGTCACACAAGCTTTTCATTTGCATCTCATTAGGCATGCAAGCCAACAATCTGTTCGCAGCCTACGGCTGTATGTTCCCAAGTCCAAGTTGTTTGAAACTTATGCTCAAAAGTTGCAGACAGAAGTCTGGCACTCCAGGGTTCTAGGTGTTGTGCACCACACAGATCTCAAGAGAGGGCGTCCCCAGTCTGATATAGACCAGACGCCACAAGCCTCTCCGTCAGATGACAAGAAAGGGTTCTACTTTAATTTGGGGTCTTAGAAGCATTTATCATTTTTTAAATGGAGTAAAGTATTAATATCCCACGTGAGCTTTTATGGAGTACAGCTGTCAGCAATTAATACATTTTTTTTTCCGCACAGCTAGTTATTCATGTAAATTAAGATGCTGTTATGCATGGTTTTCATAGGAAGCTTCTATGGTTTACGGCAGATTCTGAACCTGGTACTTTACTGCTATGATGTAGCAATAACCTCAAATCTGGGGATCCGGGTTTGTGTCTTGGCAACGACACTTAACAGCCAGGGATTCTGGGCAAATCTCTAAATCTCTCCAAGTGTAACAAAAATTAATGTGTCCTTGTGTACTGCAACTGGTGCTCATGCAAAGCGCCCCGATACCTGAAACCTTCGGGTCAAGTTCGCGCTTTATAAAATTCCTGAAAACATAAGTTTGATAACACATTACTCACTCATGGCGTTTAGGGCAGGCTGGTAGGGCTGTCTGAGAGCCTCGCTCTCATTGTCTATTTGATGTCACTCAAAACCCCTTGGTGAACAACATCCCTATAAATCACTATTACCCATCTACAATTCTATATGGTTTGACTTGAACCCGCTCTCTGTGCTAGTCAGCGACAATGGTAGAGTGTCAACTTGCGACACATAACCGCTGATGCCACCGATCTTAACAGAACTAGAGCGGCATGGGATACGCCCAGGACAGAATCCCGTCCTTACTGGACATGTTTTATTATAGTTTCAGCAACCTTTTTAGAGTGATTTTCTTTTGACAGCTTGAACCCTACTTATTCTGTATTCCAGATGCACTAATCAATCTCTTCCTTGAGGATAGAATGTATGGCCCACACCAGTACCACAGAAGATGCATTTCAAGCCCCCAATGTTAAAGTCAGGCTGTACCAGCTTATTCACAACACAGTTTTAAGCTAGAGATAATAATGACACCCCCCTTCATGGGGAAGGTAGAAAGACAAACAGCATTACCTCACAAACCTAACGACAGCCCCATTTCCAAGATAGGACGGTGGAGGGGGATCATCATAACACCTTCATACAAATCCCAAGAGACACGCGCGTCTATTAAAGAAAGCAACCCTGCTTCTTCTCTTTATATGGATGAAATTAAACTACTAGGCTGCTTCAGTGTCTGCGGTCTATGGGTAAAGAATTATCAGCAGCAAACAGCAGACCATCGGCAGCCATCAACTAACTAGACTGCAACATTCTCAACATGTGCACCACTAGACCGGCTAATAACTGGACCTGGAATCCCAAAAAATAAAATAACTGATAGCAACATTGAAAAAAAAATTAGGGCTGTATTACACAGGGTGCCCCGGAGGTGCAACAGGTGTTTGTGCCTGCTTTGGGCACCCCCAGGGCACTTTGGAATTACAGAGGGAGCTGCAGACGCTTGGGAATCCCCTTCTGTAATACTGAAAGTGCTGGTGCACAAACAGTGCTTCCCCAAGTGGGCGTTCCTTCATTTGCATGGGGGCATGGCCCCACGCAAATGAGGGAATCCCTTCGCCTCTGAGCCCGCGCTGTATTACAGACGCAGGCAAAGAAGCTCTCAGGAGGTGCTCCGACAGTGCGCCACCAAAAAGGAGGCACACTGTCAGTGCGCCACCAAAAAGGTGGCACACTGTCAGTGCGCCCCCTGATTCAGGCCACTATCGGGAGGAAAGGGTGTCCCAAGGACCACCCAAGCATCCCCTTGCAGGCGGGTGCAGTCAGTGACTGCTCCCACCTGCAAGGGGATCTCTATTCCCCTTTAAAAGTGCAGGCGGGTTGCCACCTGCACTGTGAGAACACGAAGCGGCTTTAAAACAGACGCTCCATTTTCACCTGAATGTGCTGTCCCTGGAATGCGCAAGTCCGTGGCTGCCCTGTGGGCAGCGCATTCACCATAATGCGGAGCATTTTCCTATGTTGCGCTGGGCGCACCTTTTGAAAGGTGCGCCGGGATCAATCCAGGAAAATGCGCTGCCTACATAATATGGCCCTGGTCTCTACCAAATGCACCATCAAAGACTCCACTTAGATATACTCATTTCTGCTTCTAAATGCCTACAGGCACCCAGTAGGTGAAGTGGACGGTCATGGTCCCCATCAACAAATGTATGCCTTTAACCCCTTGTGTGCCCATGACGAGCTGGACTAGTCATGGGCCGCGGTTGCGCTGTGCCCATGACGAGTCCAGCTCGTCATAAACCCGCCCGCTAATGTAACGGCCGGCACAGGGCGGGGAAAGGGCGTGGCACACAAGGGGTTAATAATTCGCCAATAAAAGAAAAACAACAAAAACAAAAACAGACTTACAAAACATCTGAACAAACTAAACCGCTTTATAACTTGGACCGAAACATTAAAATGTGGAAGATCCATTTGCTAGCCTGTGCAGACCTCAATCTGGGATTGATCAGTTTGTCCTTCAATAGATGTCATCTTCCAACAACAAGCCTTTCACCTAAACCATCGCTATGCTACCCATGTCAATTTATCATTATGAGAGATTGGTTCGTTTATAATATACAATGACCTTTCAAAAATAGCTCAAATTTGGAATACGCCAAAAACATATACAAGAGTTCTAGACAGTTCAATATTCAGTTTATCTCATCTTCGGTCACCAAAGAGCAAAGGGCTTCAAACCGGGCCTCATCGAGCCCTTCTTGAACAACATCCAGAAGCAACACCAACACAAAGATCAGATCCATCATCCGCTCTTCACGGGTATCTGGGACGTGACAAGTCGAAATCATTAAGCGTACACTCAACTGACCTCTACGGCACAGCAATGGCTCAATGCCACAAAGTGTCCCTTTTGTAACTCAGTTTGTGCAGGGTGGCCAACAGGCAAACCCTTCCGGTGCTGTTAAGACTCACTCACCTGTGGAGACCAATGCTGCAATACTTTACCATTGATTTCCATTGCTTTATTTCAAAAACCGACTCCTCCCACTTCATCTTCCATGTCTTCCGCCACTTGATTCAAGCATTTCCCACAAATTACAGACAAAAGCGGAAGTTCTGGGATCCACTGTCATAATTAAATTGCACCAGTGAAAGATGCAGATCACAAGGCCAATGCACATGAAATTACATTTTTTTGGCCAAAGGCATAGTTAACGGCAAGGTTCAATTTCTTCATATTATGCAACTTATTTATGGCTTATCAGCTCGGGGTTGTTTTCTTAATAACGAGCCTTCAGCTTAGTGAATTGTTAATATTAAACTATGTCATACAAAATGACCAAATGGTAAAACACTTTCAACGTTAAACCCGTCTAAACAAAAAAGGGACAATTTTTCAGTAAAGGAAATACTAAAGAACACATTCCTGCTGCTCAGTGAAAGACTGGCTAGTGCCTAATTCTCCAATTTGCCACAAGATTGCAATTCATTTATTGCAAGTACGTATTAACTGTAGGAATAGTGTGACCGTAGTGATTACGCGGGCATTTGTCGACACTCAACTCCCCTCGTACACCTTTCGCCAAGTGACGCGTCAAAGGTGGAGCTTCTCCAGTCATCAGTGGACTAGGAAGATATAAACTCTGAAGCGCAACAAAAAGAAGGCTACAAGAGAACTTGTGCCGCAATCGCACTGCAAAGCTGCCGCTAATAGAGGGGATAAATTCTCAGCTCGTGCGCGGAAGCCCCAAGCGTCTTACTGGATATCACTAGGCAACGGATTACAGAACGGTCTGTGGTATTTCTACCTACGCAGTAATCCCAGCCCTAGGCTTCTACAAACTGCAGCTAAAATGTAATTCACCAACAGCCTGGGAACTAACAACCGTGCTTTGCGATTTCCTAGGGATTAAACATGCGGACGTTTATAAAGCTGTGTTTTTGCTCCCGAAAGACCCTGAAAATCTGATGGCAGGGCATGTTCCTTTTGGCTTCTTCATAGCCTATTACCTGGACAGAAGTGCCTTCGAGCTGGGCTAAGCAGAACATGTGCTCTATACCTGGTGGTTGAGAAGCTTTAACATGATCACAACCTATCTGGCAACAAGCTCACAACCCATGGTAGTCCAAGTGCAAAAATAGAAAGAAAAAAAAATAGTCAGGCATTTTGCATCTATACACAACACCCCATTTCAATTATAACCACCCCAAACTTGGTCTAATTTAGGAAAGAGCTAAACATGCAACTGAGAGAACATCACAGCATGACAGAGTAAGTGCTTCACTTTTGCCAGTGTTTAGGACTGGCACTTAATTCTTGAGACCTGTACTTATTTATGACAGTCTACATTTTGTGAAGCGGTGTCTATTTTTGAGCAGAGCACATCACTAACAATTAACACCACATCAGGCCATTCTTACAGTTTTGAGTGGCCTGGAATTGCCCACATTGTCACATTTGTACGAGTGTGCTGTTGAGTAGGACATATTTATACTATCATTTGGCGGAAGCAGCGGCAGGTCCAGATGGTAGGGCAATGTGTAATACCTTGGGCCCTTGCATTTATTTTTACAAATTAAATACTGGACAAGTTATGAACCCATTTCCCCTCTCAGATCTCAGCTACCCCTCCAATCACTCACTGATAGGGTCTTTGCCGCTGACCTTGTACATTTCTCCGCTGCCTTTCAGCTAGGTTTGTGCTATATTAACACCACAAATATACATATAACTCAACCAAGTAAAGCACGTCTAGTCCATCACATGCCTACACGTAGGGTGTGTGCGAAAATCAGTCTGGCTTGGGTGTTGCTTGCAGTCATTAGCTTCAGGACATCACAGCTGCATGTGATGGAACAGTCTGTACGCATGAGAGGAGCAACAGGCATGTGCCAAACATATAATGCAATAAAAACCCCTGGATTGCACTACATCTACCCCACCACTTGTGGCGTTATGTCACAGTAACATCTTCTGAATGTGCACATGCAATGTTCTAGGCAATACATAGGGGAACAGAGATGCAGCACACAAAGGTTTTACCCCAGTGGAACCACAGCCCTTGTATGAGATTTCCAAGGTAAACACGATTTTGGATGTTTCAAGAAGGTGCAGTCACGGACTTCCTCCACTGTATCGTAGTTGCCTTCAAACACACGAGGAGGCGCTGAACAGGCAGCACACTATACACCGTGTGTGTTTTAGGAAACAGCAAGTGTTTCTAGTGTGGTCTAATTGGAAGAATTTGCTTTGTCCTTCGTGATGTCCAGAGCTGCGTTCGGTTTGTTGTGTTGTCAAGGGAAGGGAGTAAGACAGGAGGACTTAGGCCCATAGGTGCTACTGCATGAAGGAAAGCAATCCAGATGCATGGTTAAAAAAAACTTGCAAGACAATTCTCTTGTCTTCATTAAGGCGATAAGCAGAAAATCGAAACAAGCTAAAACCCTGAGAGTCCTATACATTTACACACTGTAAAGCCCACAACAACACAACTCCAGTACATAGCCATCCCTTTTTCATGGCGCCAAACTAATAGGTGCAATCAGGCACTTTCCAATTGTACAACTTTGAAACCACAGGACATCAGAGCAGTTGCAGCAGAGTGCATTAGCCACACTTCACACAAATACGAGAGTCTTACTCTGTATGTAAGGGGCCTTCTAATACAAACCGCAAAACCCACAGAACCTCGAGGCATGCAGACAACATGCTGCATGGTTATCATTTATGGAAGACTCAGAAAATAATACACATTTGGATTATAAAGTATATCGTACTGAAAGTGATAAAGGGCTGTGAATATGGTCCGGAAGGGGTATTATAAAGAGCTCAAACATGTTTTTAAAAAGTGTACAGCCTTGTGGCCTGCACTATCATTAATACTAAAAGATAGCGAGGGAAATATGCAGAACGCCAATACAGAAAAAGATTGCTTATGCTTAAAAACGCAACATTTAGATACTGTTCACATATTTTGAGTTAAGTAATGCCACAGGCTTTCTTCACCTTGAGCTTTAAATAAATACATTAAAAAATGTACATTTGAATATGTGGAGAGCTCTTTGTGTCAAAGGAACTGGAAAACAATTGTACTGTCTTATAATATGACCTACTTAATTGTATCTGGCTGTGAACCACTGTTAACCATAATAAAAATGTTTTATAAAAAATAAAGTTACAATGCAACATTTTTGGCGGGAGAAAGGTCCGAGGCACGGCTCTGCAGAGGGTGCATCACCGCCTCAGAATCAACATGGCAAGCTGTAGTTTTTCGACCGCTACCTGAGCGCACACGACAACCATGCATCTGAACTGGAGGCATCTTACTTCAACGCGGTTTGAGACCCTGATCCGAGATCTGCTCAGAAGAGCACCTCACGGGCTCACCTTGGATGAGCTTAGCTAGGATCAGCTCGGTGGGCTGTAGACGACAGAAAGGGGGAAGCAATACCCATCCTAGACACAGGGCAGGCCTGTTTACCTGTCACCTGCTAGAGAGAGCAGCCCAAGACGCCTCTCCAGTGTTTTTAAACATGCTGTTCCAGTCCTCTTTAGCTGCGTCCTTCGCATTATTCTTGTGGGTGGGACATGCATGGCGTGGGCACATGCAATATTTGCGAATAAAGGTTTCATGTCAAGAATGCATAACGTGGTGGTAGCCACACTCGGCCCATTTTGTCTACTACAGTCTAGTGATAAGACGGAGGGTTGAGGAGGGCCCAAACAGCTCATGAGAAGTCAAGGGCTCTTCTGGGATATCCCAGGCATCCTTTATAGGGGGTCAAACAGAGGAGTATTATAGAAAGGAGAAAGCGGGCTTTTGAAGCTAGAGAATTTCAATCTGCCCTTTCCTAGACCATTGTTCTGTGGAGGGGATATGTGCACACGCTCGTAGGTTAACAGGAGGTTAAGTGGGGCAGCCTCCCTAGCCTTGGAGGTCTTATTGTGGGTAGCCCCTGACTGGAGTCTTCCAGCTCCCAGGCACCTTCCTACTTACACATAGGACATAGACAAAAGCGGGAATACAGAGCGTGACAATAGCAAATGAGCAGGACTGTCCAGAATCAATAATAGACCTGGACTGCTTGAATACACAGCAGCGGTCTTCAACTTGAGCGTAAAGATGGGGCAGAAGCTACCCGTCAAGATGCCAACATTATTTCCCTACCAGGAACATAGGGTCTTCTCAATAGTGGTGAAGAAAAACTCTGATCCGGGGTTGGGTCCTCTACCACCAACTCCCATTGCCAGGTTCAGGACTAAAAACCGTGGAAAACTGTACTACCAGGAAAAGCTGCAGTGGAGGCAACCGATTGTGGCGGAGCAGCAGTAATGGAGGTGTCTGGGCAGCAGAACATCGAAGGATGCTAAGGTGATGACTGCTGTAACCAGTGAAGGACCTTCTTAGCTCAGGGCAACTTTTGGTCCAGGTGACCATCAGTATGAGCTGTCCCAAGGAGGTAACTTCCGTCAAGGGGCCTTTCAGAAGACATCCAAAGAGTTTTAGTCGGTGACCCCTCATATTGACTTTGTGCCTAGAGGAGTGAGGCACTCCACAGCCACGCTCTACAGCTTCATCAGAACTTAACTCTTCTAACTAAGAGGTAAAAACAAAAAACTAATAAAAAAAAAAACTCAACTGGGGTGGGCTCCTAGCTCTTCTTGTTGAGAGGCTTGCGTGAGGACCCAATGAGAATTCCAGGAGCGAGACTAATCAGACCATGACCAGTGGGACTCTTGGACAGTAGCTCATCGGGTGGTACCAACACTGCTGATGCTCACCTGGCTAGAGGCACGCATATATATATATCCTGGTCTGCAAATGAAGATTGACAGACAGAGGAGAGCAGATTAGTACGACTTGGTTGGCCATGCACAACAGACCACCCAGAGCAGTAGGACCCTCTAATGAACAATAAAGCCAATGGCCAGGTTAACAAACTATCAAAAATAGAATGGCACTGAACCCCCAGAAGGGAGGAAAGACTGCACGTTTGGGGGACAGAATAACTTAAGTATATGCTGAACTGCAACTGCTTACCCAAACAGTCCCACTAATATCTCTTGACAGCCAAGTGCCAATTAATTTAATGGTTAGACATTGTCCCAGAGATAACCATGAATAGTGGTTTCCATTAATATCCCAGGCGAAGGACCCATGTTGATTCCACTCGGATGGTAATAAAGTTATTTCTTTTCGTAAACTGTAGTACAGAGTAAACAGTAATTTAATACGGGAAATCGCCTTTATAATGCGGCAATTACCATGCAATACCTTTACCACACATTCATTACAACGCATATGCCTTTACCACGCAAAAATGTACTAGGTATGTGTCTTTACAACGAAAATTTAAGTATTTTACAGGTAAGTGTAAAATGTTTAAATATATGCGCATGGGCGATTTTAGGGGCGGGTGAGGGTATTGGGTGGCTAGGTCATTTTTAGGATTGAGGGTAGGTGAGGGTATTAGAGTGGCAAGGGTATTTTTAGGGTGGGTAGGGGTATTAGGGTTGCAAGAGTATTTTTACGGTTTAGATGTATATATATCTATCTCCGTACGACAATCTGAAAGGGCGTGGACACTCCAGGATGCGTTTGCAGCTCAATATTTTATTGTATTTCATGGATTTGTACCCCTCCAACGAATTTCGGCTTTCAACAAGTATTTGTCAAGGTGAAACAAGCCCAACCAACAGTGAAAAATGGATGTGCGTGATCATCAACACTGAGAAAATAATTCTCATCGCTATGTGTTAGAATCACATCTGGACAGAAGATATTAGTTACATTCATACATATTTCCATGTTCATCATATAAATGGACTGCGTGATGAAATGGAGTATAAATGCCAATTCATTAACCGTATAAATTATTGAATATTCAAAATCATTGTATTGCCCACTACTCACATGATCAATTTATTTAAATATATACAGGCTTTCAAGGGAAAAGCAGAGGATGCGCACTTCTCTCAGGTGGAGTTTCAATCTATTATTGCTGGTGAAACAGTCTAGTGATCACATGCCCAATGTGCATATTTGGACAATGTCAGCTAATAAGAGACCCACATGGGCTCAGTGGACAACCAATGTTCCCAGAACAGATCTAATACCAACAGTGAGGCCATAATGGGCAAGTCCCCGTGTCCCGCCAACGTGTGAAATGCCACAATATACATATCGAGTCAGGCATATACGACACATGATCAATGATCAACTAGGCTTTCTACTAACTTGCTAAAAAAAAACTACATTTTCGTTGTGAGGGCATTCATGGCAAAGGTATGTGCTTGGCAACATCTTTCGTGGTAAAGGCATATGCATTTTAATGAAAGCATTGTTCAGGCATGAGTCTCTAAACCTACACAAGGGTCAAGTGCTAAATGGGTGTACTCGATGCTTGGTTTTAGGTCCAACAGTAAGGGTAAACTTCCGGTAACCTCAGTAAACAGCTTTGACTCGTACAACCTGAGCCCAGTAGCTCATGCCTTCTATGGGACTCTTGTAAATATTCCCACATTGATCCTCTGGAAGTCCAAGTTCATTTAACATTTTCATGTGATATGAAAATGTATTAAACCGGTACATAATTTCATTATTGTAACTGCTAAAAGTTTTAGAAAATAACACCGTTCACAGACATATCCATTTAGAAGCACTATCAATTTCAACAAATACATCATTTGTGGTAACAGAAATTGGATGGTTTGAATCCAACAAGGAAGACGGCCTTCAAACCCTTATTAGTTTGTAAGTCTGACAATGGAGTTGAAATCTTCGACCCAATACAGTGCAGCAAGATATCCACAACAAAGGCAGCTAATAGATTTTGTTAGGGGTGGGGCCGGGCATACAACAGCAAATGCCTAGAAGCCCAAAATCACTCTCCAGCACCCACCCAGCCTCGAGCCCTGCCTTTTTATCTCACAAACTTTCAAAGCACAAGACAAACACAAACTTAAACATGCGCTCAGGCATACATACATGCATACATACATGTACACAGTCACAGGCAAGTGCACAAAGACAGTGTCAGACATACAGATGCACTCCCTGGAAAACAAACACGAAGGGGATAACACAAAAACGTACCTGGGGCAGTCTTGTCTGCAGGACTGCCCCATTATTTCTGACTCCTCCATCCGTCTGCAGCATACCAGAGGCAGGGTCACAAGCTTCCGCCCAATCAGAGGCCAGAATAGGGTTGAAGGCACTGATGGAGACCTTTTTTCTGTATTACAGCTTCTGATAGGGCAAGAAGTTGTGTGACAGATAAGCCCTGAAACTCAATTATCTGACTTGCTGCTCTGCCAGACGCTAGTGCAGCATGTCACATATGTATTGTGTCTGTGAAGCTGGGCTGTAACAGCCACCACCTGACATGCACAATACAGCTGGTGGAGATCTTTTCCGCAGAAAAGGTAATATTGCAGCTTTTACGTGCAAGAAAATGATCTACAAGATTGTTTTCACGCAAAAGGTGTAACATGCCTCGCAATGGTGGTAGAGCAAGGTGGTGGGGTTGAACCCCGGCAACCCCTATGGGCAGCTGCCACTGATCCACAGGATGCATTTCACAATCTCTTCTTCTCATGCAACACTACCCCCATCTCAATCATCCCTGTTTTGGATTCTTTCATTTCCATTATATACTACATCCAGTTACCTGGTACCCACATCTTCTCTACACCAGATTAAATGCAACAGGGCACTGCTTTCGTGAGACTTTTTTTGCATAACTCTGCACATTAAGTGTTCAGTTTATGTTTAACTATACCCTGCACGCAGAAGAATCCCATCTACTTACAACCAAGCATGGCATCGTCATGCAGGTCAGACAAAAAGGTCTGGAAAGTTGATCTTCACAGCCAAGAAAGTAAGACTGCGACCACTAAATTCCAGTAACATCCGCCTCCAACCCAAGCCTCCACATTGCTAATTAATATCCGGTCAAAGAAACTGGGATAATTCAGCAGCTTTTTCGCCATCCGAACTCCCTCCTCTTTAACACTCATTCATAAGTACAGTACCTAGGCAAAAACCATGTTTATTCACTCCACAGTAACACCACCTTCTGTTGCCGGATTTTGGCAGGATGGATAACTAAAAAAGGTCCCTTTGTAGCCTTCTAATTCTAATTTTTAAGATCGTCCATTGTACATCTAACTTTGCGGCTGCCTGCCACACTGTACACCACCTTGGAATATGTGATCTACAGGTGTGAAACAAACATCTGTTATTCGACTATATGCTCAGAGGCTATACAATCTACCCACACTCTCTGAACATTAAAGGCTGTGCTGAAGCAGATCTTCTACATGCCAAATTGCAAAGATATGTCTATCCCTCAGCAATCAACAGATCTTCAATTTTTTTGTTTCATCACATACCTCGAAGTAAACAGATTCCTATGCCCGTCACAGCCAACACCATCATAATTCACTTTTTTTTTTTACATGCACTATTAGCATTTTTAGAAGGTTGTGACTGCAGCGGAGGACCTGTTTTTGAAAGTATGTCCCATCTTTCCCTTAGAGATCGTCACAGTGGGTTAAGCTGGACTGTGATTGCTCATCATGTCTGAGAGGTAGGACTTAGGCTGCCAAAAGACCCAGGTAAAGGGAAGCTGCCTTCGGATCATTATTCTGTGATTTTGCTTGTATTCTGTCAAGAGAATCAATCATTTCCATGAAAGGTGTGCTCTGTGTTAAGAAAGTACGTACCTATAACTATGGGGAGAAATCCCACAAAGGGCCGTGGGTCTGCGTGGCATGTTGATGGACACCAATGTTCCTTTCCTTCATTTCCAGAGTAGGATACTCCGTTGAGGTTTATTACTTTTTACATGTGGATTTAAACAGTTTTACAACTTCAAACCTTCTCCGAAACTCAACTTTTTGCTGTACTTACTGGCATTTCGTACCCTTCTCAAATATGTGCTGAACCCATCATCCAGACTGTTGAAAAAGCTCGACAGATAGGGTGGATGCGTAGGAAGGAGTACATGCATGTGTAGGTTTGAAGGTGAGACAACTTGGACAGTTTTTCAAATACATGTGTTACACATTTACAGAGATTTAGATGTTGACGTGACAGCACCAGACTAGGCTGGGTTTGACGAGCCATGACGGGTTCATGGTTGGAGGTGTGAAAGGAAAGGAAAAACTGAGAAGCAGAGGGCATTGAATGTCCGGTTTCTTTTCTTTTTTTCTCTCAACACTGAGGAGGTGGGCTTCGAGGACTAGTTTGAACAGAAGAGGGGAAAGTGGAAGGACAACAACCATTTCAGGCCCAAAAGACAGCAGTGGCAAGACTATCAGGGTAGGGTTTTGGCAATATTTTAATCAAAATCAGGAAAAGCTCTTGATGACTAGTGCCAACTTCTGTGTCTTAAAATGTAGGCCACTCAATGTTTCCATCGGTGTAATAGGTCTAGCAATGAAGACAGTAGTATGTAAGTTTACTTGAAAAGCAGCATAAACTAAAAGTTGGGTGCTTATTTTTCACCATTTTTGCATACGCTTTTTGTGGCTGGAGGTTCTAGTCAGTCTTGTTTTTAATTTAGAGCCAAGACATGCCGCGCTTTGGAGAAGATGGTCTTCCTTTTGAAAAACCAAGTTTAACACAACCAAACGACCAAAGTGTGCACGACTCAGAAAAAAATGAAATAGCAAGAGCTCTGTTCAACAATGTTGGACTCTCGCAATGACACCCTTGTCCCACAAAGATCTGCCTACTATCCCACATTTTAAAAACCAAGCTCACCAATCGGGGTAGCCTTTTAACCCAACCACCTGGACAATGGTACGCATCTGTAATCACAAGTTCTTCACATAACTTTGCTCTCTTCCTTGCTTATGTGCAGCAACAAGTTTACCTCAAAAGGTTTGGGATGCCTCTATGAAACTCAGACACAAAACCAAAGTCCTTCCCCCAAAGGCAACACAACAAATCCAGAGTCAACCATTCATTCCAAATGGTGTAACAGAATAAAGACCAACTGGGAAGCCCCTCGGGCTTCGTAGGCAAGAAGAGCGATATAAATGCTGAAGTGCTATACAAGGTTCCTCCTCAACAAGAGTTCTAATTCCTGCCATGAATGATGCGCAGGGCTCCTTGGCCAAGGAATCACCATAGCTCAGAAGCAGCGCACTGAAGACTCTGAAAGGTAAAAGCAATGTTCTGTCCATGTGACGTAGCCGGGTGTCTGTAGACTAGTGAGTCCTAAAGCACCTGAAGAATGGTTGTGTGAGTAGAAAACCAGCTATAAGTACTCTAGCTAGTCTCGTTGTTCAATGAAGGTAGCAGAAGATTCTCAATGATCAACAAACTAAAATAAACAACTTTCTGCGCAAGAATGTTTTTTCCTACATTTATTTTATGTTCCCCAGAATATTGAGATACAGCCAGTGTTTAATTAGTTTTACAAGACGTGCCGAATACCAAGGCTGCAAAGTCTTGATTCCACCTCATGTCTCATATCTACCGCCTGACAATTCCCGGCTACTTTATCTCATGGCTGGTTCTGTTGAACTGCTTTGTCCCTTTGTCACCGTTTCCAGTCCTCTTCTGATTTTCTCTCTGGGACAAAGACTTTTTTTTTAATTGATATTTTTTTAAAGTTAAATAAGTGTAGGTCCTCAAAAGTGAGTGCGGGTGAGCCAGGCGCGCAACACCCATTGGACTCACAGGACTTCAGCACCCCCCCCCCCTCCCCCCCTCCCCCCCTCCCCCCCCCCCTCCGTCGTGTGTGGCAGCCCGGGATGAGACAGCATCCCGGCGCACACACAGCTGCACCCGAGCACTTCACAGGTCTTTAAAAGACCATTTGCATGTTAATGAGGCCTCGCTGGTGTTTCACCCCTTCTAAGTGCCCTTGCAGCTCCACTCTGCCTATGGCTTAAAAGATTCAGCCCCCACCGCCCCCCCGAAATTTGGCTCTAGTTGCGCCTCTGGGGTGAGCCCCTTCGGCAACCACCGGCACAAATTAAGCACTGGATGCCATTGGGAGTCTGAGGGAAGAGATGAGGCTGCAGCATGGTCTGCTGGTGGCATCCAGCATTCCGATTACACACATCTTTCTGCAGTTTTCACACTTGGACTGAGGCGTAGCACGTAAAGAACGGAGGGCGCTGCACGTAAGGAACGGGGGACGCCGCACGTAAAGAACGGTAGAGACGCCGCACGTAAAGAACAGCAGGGCAGGCCGCGCGCGCACGCGTGTCAAACAGCTGCGCAGAAATAACTTTCAGACACGAGGCCATGATATTAATAGCTGTTATGTCCCAAGACATGAAGTTTTACAGGAAAGAGAAGTGAAATGAATGCTCCTGGCTCTCACAAGCGCTCCCGAATGTTATTACTACTCGGCCGCCGTAATGGCACCGCTTGGTCGGCCAGGAGAGAATACTTGCGAGGACTGGTCCCAGGCCAAAGTAGATTAATAAAGCGGTAACTGCAGCCACGTGGGGAGCCCGTATTTCAGAGACTGGCGACAGGCAGTCAACAGCAAAAGCAGGAGTAAGACTTCCATGACGCATACATTTACTGAACTACCTCCCAGAAAGCGCCGTTAATGTACCAACAGTTCACGAGAACCTCCTGGCTAACAGCGACGTAACTTACAGAGTATATAGCTTTCCACAAATAAAACAAGGCCCATACAGTGGCTTGTGTAACAAGGATTTGCTAAAAAAAAAAAATTCTACAGAAGTTACAAATACAGATATTGAAGGGTGAGAAGGGGGAAGTGAAACACGATGGAAAAAGAACCTAAACATACAAATCCAACGCGACTTATGCGGATAGGTTTCAGTTCTGGAATGTAAACCACAGAAAGGTGGTTTACATTTTGCATTTTTACATTCTGGACTATCAACACCACTGGTCAGATTCTCAGAGCAGATCCACGGTTCCCTTCATCTCGGCATTTATGGACGGAGCGTACCCAGTGTTCCTATGTACAACCGTGGGGCACATGTTCTACTTTAATGGGGCCCCACATATGGGCACAAGATGCCAAACTGCAGAACGATGGCAGAGCAGTCCAAGGCTCCCTCAGGGAGGCAATGTGGGGGTGGGAACTCTGTACTCCGCTACGCACATAACACTCAATAGTGTGGCGAGCCACCCGGCCACTGCACTACATTGTTGCAGCATGCAACTCACCGGGCCGGGGGGAATAAATAAAGGACGACGTCAGCGCACGTGGCTGATGCCGTGGAACCGTACTTGGGAGCGTGTGTGTGTCCCTTAATTACGGCATAGTCATAGTTTAGTCTTGTCTTGCCCCCCCCCCTCCATTAGAAGTCGGCTGTAGCCCCTAGCCGCATGACCCTAAGCGACCACCCCTGTTCTATACACCATCACAAATAGTTGTCCTAACAGTGCCTTCCCTTTTAACCCCTTGTGTGCCCCGCCCTTTCCCCGCCCTGTGCCGGGCGTTGAATTAGCGGGGGGGGGGTTCATGACGAGATAGTCTCGTCATGGGCACAGCGCAACCGCGGCCCATGACGAGACCATCTCGTCATGGGCACTCAAGGGGTTAAAAAGCCTCTCGTGGAATGGGCTTGATATGACCTGGGCTGGGTCGACTCTTACCAGGGATGACAGTGACGATCTGCAGTGCCTATGCCAAATTCTCCTGACATAGGATGCATCAGATCGCCCGATTTAAAGAGAAAACACATTTTGCCTTGCTTTTTCTGAGAGTCTTTGAAACATTTTTTTTTTGTACTAGCTTCCTAAGTTGTGGACAAATTCACAAGTGGGGTATCTTGCTTGCAATTCACTTACTGCTCTTTTATTAAAGCGACTTGCATTGGTGTTTTTGAATAACTTGGCTACTTGCATTAAGACTTCTGAGCGAGTCTCTAAGCGGGGTCACAGCTTTGTACCACGCACTTTAAAAATATCGCTGTGGAGTCCCCTACCCATCCTGGGTACAGGATCAAGTCCATTCCAGCATAGAGGCTTTACACCTCGGACTGTTATCAGGGCCCACATAAATCAGAAAAACTGGTCCCATTAGAACAGAGTTCCCAGGTTGTCTAGTTGAAGTAAGACAACACTTTTTTGTCCCACTTACGAAATTAATTTTTGCCCAATGTATTTAAATAGTTAAGATAGTGCTGACAGAACATGTTGGAAGGAAAAGCTAACTTGGTGATTGATACCATTAACATATTTTGACCCCTAACGTGTCCCTAAAAGGTAAACCAGTCCTGATGATATCGAAACTTAAATAAATGGTCAAAGCGTTGTTTACATCACTACAGAATAAAATGATCAAACTTAGACTGTTGCTGTGGAAACAGATTGAACATGATGCACAGCGCATACATGTAAGCATGTTTGATGGTGGTTTGTCTTCAAGTTTAGGCACTAATCAGTCACTGGTATTGTCGGTCCTGTGTAAACTGCACTTCACTATTTGCAATGTGTGTAAATATGTTTACTAGGATAAACATTTGAAATGCATTATAATGTTTTTCTACTAAACAAGAAGCTAGTTTCCGATCTTTAAGGAGAGACTGGCAATATATGAAGCAATTACATAAGCACAACTTTCACAAGAAAATTATATATTCCTTTAACAAGAACAAGTTTATGTAAATGACTGCTTTGTCGCTCATTGCATTTTATTATGATTGTATATACACAAGTTATTCATGGGCAGATTGGATAGAGCTAGCCAATCTACCTATACAGTTTGTTTTGAAGAATCATGTGATAATTTGCATGTGTGTGTAGGCCCTAATATACAACTAGCAATAAATCCTAGTAGGCCTACTGCAATAACATGAATTTCTAACAATAAACACTTAGTTCCACCGACTTTGTCAGGGAAATAACTAATCAATGGAAATGGCCTATTGTCTTTGACAGAACATTCAAATTGATTAAGCCAGACACCGTTTTTAAAACTAGTGAAACTAACTTAAGACTCCTGCCTAAAACAACCTTTAGGTAGACACAATACATTTAAACATCAGCAACAAGTAACTCATTTGAGCAACAAAATGTTGCTGGTTCATACATGTGCCGACATTGGTTGCCAAACAACTTTCATGAAACTGTAAACGCAGTCAAACAGTCCAAGGGCCTTCGTACCAACAAGGCCCCTGGTGAATAAGGTGAATCTGGTGCCCTCAGTAGTCTTCTTTGCGGTAGCCTACAGCCACCAATATCACCTTCTAGTGGGCCTCCTGGCCCCAAAGACTTGGATGAGCTCAGTTTGTTTTCCTTCCAGCACAGATGTGATTTTCTAGTCTGCATTCTCATCCTGCACTCCCCTCAGAGTTGGCCACTTTCCTCAAGGTAGCTACTTCTCCTGGAGGGTTAGGAAAAAGATCCTTCGTCAGCAGGTAGCTGGGCTCATCTTTCCACAAGGTTGGCTTCTCCTCTCTCAAGCAGGTAGCTCCTCCTTCTCCAGGATGTCTACAACACTCCTTGCAGGGGCCCTGCCCAAGCTGGTCCCACCTGGAAGGATTCTAGCAATTCAGCAATGACAGATCCAGGCCAAGGGGCCCAAGTAAACCTAAACCAGCGCCCCATGCTGTGTTCCGAGTCCTCACTCTGGTGACTGAGGATACTGGCACAATGACCTGGGTATCTGCTCCATGCTTATCCTGCTTATTCAGATGTAGATTCCATAAATTTATCACTGGAGCATGGTTGAGTGAGTTCCCGCCATTTGTCCATTAGCCTTTGTCTGGTTAGGCTCAAGTCTGTAGTCACTCAAAGCTGAGTAGGCAGAGGGGGAAGGTGGTGCATGTTCCCCAACAGAAGAATCAGGGGCTAATACTTAAAGAGGGATGCCTTCACGTTCAGCTCCTAAAAGAAACTGTATGCATTAAAAACTCAGGCGATGAATAAAACCGGGCGTCTGCAGGAACTCCCCCCTACATTTTAAAGGGTAGTCTTCCTTCCTCCTTGCACAGAAGGCTGGTCTACTTCAAAGGGCCCCAGGAATGTTTGTGTTCTCTACACTTGCCTGGCAGTACCTCTGTCCTCCATCTTGTGTACCATCTATTTAAAGGAGAACCAAACTGAAAACCTCAGAATCTACAGAAAGGCACAACAAACGCTCCATGTTCCCCTAATCCACATGCGCAACATACACTGTGCATATTCACACACTATATATGTTTCCTGCAAACGACTGAAAGACCCATTAACCTAGCAGTCCCCAGGTAGCTTTCTTTATTTTCAGAGGCAAGCATTGCAAGATCCTGCTCATAGTCCAGATTTGACAGTCAGTGAGACTCCATTAGGGAGGCTTCTAACTGATTTGAAGAGTTTTATTTTTGGGGTGGTTTCACCCAGAGTTGTTGTGTGTATTATAATTGCATTTATATAGCACTTACTACCTCGGACGAGGCATTGAAGCTCTTTTTCGGCGAGTAGCACCCCACTCCGGAACCCACAAAGGATTAGTGGTGAATTAGTATAGTGAAATATGAAATTAATTTGAGTGGTGGACAGGTTAGTCTTATTTGGATTGAAAAGGATAGAAGAGGGAAGGATTTAGAACTTTTTTTGTTTTGGAGCTCATACCAGTAGGAGGATGCTTGGGATGAGTAAAAGGGAGGTGGAGGGGGGAAAAGTCAGAGGGAAGGGTTTAGAAATGCTTGTTTTGAGAGATCGAAATCGAAAAAGGAGGTATGAGATGATGCAACAAGGGGTAGAGTAGGGAAGAGTCTAGAACAGGTGATTTTGGGGATCGTAGTAGTGGTATGGGGTTTGGGATGAATGAGGGTGGAGGAGGATATATTGATAGAGCTATAGAGTGAGAAATAGGGTAGCGCATTGGTATGGGTAGTAGAAAAAGGTTGGAGATGAGTCGGAGAGTTGAGGTACAGGATATATTGAGAGCAGTATAGAGTGAGAAATAGGGTAGTGTATTGGATATGCTGAATTAGAAGAAAAGTAATAAATATATAGATACACAATTACATGGAACGTATATAGTTGCATACAGGAATGTAGTATATGTCAATTAAAGATGCATTCCATGAACTCCAGCTTTCAAGTGTTGTACTTTAATTTATTTGTAAATCACTAGTGAAGCAATTGTAGATCGTTATGATAAAAGATTTACTTATTCATGCAATCACTTACAAACAAGTTAAAAACAGATTATAACTATCACTAATATGTACATTTATTAAGCATAACTAGTGAATATCGAATTTTTAAAAATAATACCACATTTTTATGCAAAGCAATACACATATATAGGTACATATTTATAGTACACAAATCCTTATATATAGAGGGATATGCTGTACATGTCTGTGTATGGTGGTTATGTGGGGAAGAGCCAATTCTTGAGTAGTTTTCTGAAGATAAGGTGGTTAAAACAGTTGCAGCTTGGGTGGACAAAAAGGGTGGAGTGGCAGTACAATGACATAGTCCAATTAATGGCGCAATCAGCATGCCACCAGATGAAACAGTGACAAATGACCGTATGCAAGAGTTATGTTACACTAACAAATTCATTCACCCAACATTCTCTTTCAGGCTCTGCATTGGGAGGCATATCCATCGATGCTAGCACGCATGTACACTATGAAGGATGGTACCTGTCGCTGAGGGAGATTTAACATGTATACAGAACCGATGGACATATGACCTACCCAAGAAGTTAGAAGGTGCACACAGCACAGATTTGATGGACTGAACCATCTATAAAGAGATTAAAACATTGGAGTCTGTGATGGAAACATTTTGAACGCTGTACCTCAGACTACAAAAAAGGCACATCAATTCCTTCCTTACAGACTGAGTAATATCGGTGCTAATTAACAGCAACCCTAAACGTGTACAGACCTCTGATGGACGGAACAAAATATTTATTTAGCACCAATGGAGGGTGCAAGACATCCACCAGGGTGTCAGGGGTATATGGCAGAGGAGCGTCGCCACACTGCTGGAACCAGCAGATCAAAATGTAAAATAAAAATAATAAAGCAAATCAATAAAACTGCTTTCTGTCGTTTTACTTGTAGGAACTGTAGCAGAGTCTTGAGGGTGGGGCTATCAACAGCAGGAGTGGTGAGCACAGGGAACTGCTAGTGAACATGTCGGTTTGGCCGTAAACACACATGCGCACTTTGATATCTCCAGTGTTGCTTGACAATATCATCAGGGCCCAGGAACAGAGGCTCCCAGTCCCTGCTGAGGCATGAAACCGCTGGCTCAGCCCAATACCAGCGCTTTTCTCATGCTGGTTAATATCTGCATGAGAGCAGTGTCTGGATTGGCGCAGGGGAATCTGGAAGGCTGTGTGCATCGGGATTCAGGAGCTGCAGAGCAGAAAAAAGCAGCAGGTAAGTTACAATTTGTTTGCTCCCCTACCCCTTGCACTGCCTCACCACTTTCCCTGCAAGCGGCTGCCACTGCAGGATATGCCACGGTCACAGGATGGATGGACGGTGTGTGCCATAAATTAAGGTATGCCATTTACAAAGCTGGCATGAATGTTGCATGCCATGCACACAGCACTAATGGATAGTGGTGCCATACATGAGGGTATGCAATCAATAAGTCAAACAAAGGTGCACGCCATCTAAAAGTATACTTTGTACAATGCATGGATCTAAGGTAAATGCAACTCAAGAGTGGAAGGTATGTACCATTGAATAGTATACCATGTGCCTGGTGCCATCAGATGGCATGCACCACCAATGAGAATATCATTTACATGGTACAGATAAAAGGCAAGTGTCAACGACAAGTATACCGTCACTAAGTGGACCATGTAATCAGTTTAATTGGAAGGTATGTGCCATTGAAGAGCATACAAATGTGACCCATGGAAGTCATGTGCAATCAGCATGCCCTGCGTACAGAAAAGGTGGTAGGTCTGATCATCAACTAATGTACCATCTTTATAGATCAGAGGCATGCAAGTATACCCTGTTGATGGTATCGATACAAAGTATGTGCCATTGTTAAATATTGGACAGAAGGAAGGTGTAGGACATTGAGGAGGATAGGGAAACCATCGCATATACTAAGCCATTTAATGACATTGAAAAGTATGTGGTAATTTTTTCCTTAAGCCACAACGTAAAACACAATACATCATTAACACAGGGAGCAGAAGCCCAGACAGTGCATGGGGAAGTCTTCAATACCAGTGTCGCCATCCTGCACTGGAATGACCAACCTCTACGAGGCAAGGGAGTTCAGACTTATTGCCAATTTGGGCCTTGGCATCGCCCTTCCTTCAGCTAATTAGGGGCCAATTAACACAATTAAGAGGCAGCCCAAATCAGAGGAACTACAATTTCACATGCTAATTTGTTGTGGGTTGGCTCTGCTCCACTGCTGCTTCAGTCGAACACTGTCCACCCTACGGGAACAATGACGAACATGAGTCACAATGTTCTTTTCCCATCACTGGTGCCCCTCGAGCTGGCACTGGGGTTTCCTGATTGGCATACCTGGACTTCCGCTGCACTCTTTGTGCCAAATAGCGCTGTGTGATTATCCATTTATCCAGTGGGAACCAGGTCCAAAGCACACGCTTCTTACCTATGCATGAGTGGGTTTCTGCATGTACAGTCTGAAACGCGCCTCTAACAAGGAGAAGCAATTACGATGGGAATCCATACAGAGAAGCACTATTGATGAGACTGTCACTGAAAAAAAATGCAGAGAAGTAATGGCTGAGTAATCAGTTGGGCTTCTTAGACTATTGACGTCAAGGTGGAGCTTCAAAAGCCATGAGCGGTAGAAAGCGTGGTCGGCTTTTAGGATCTGCGTCATGTTATTTAAATCATTTAGTGGGAGAGTAGGCTGAGACCAATGACCATGGAGTGTTACTAAGCAGATCAACTTTTGAGCACAAAAAACGAGAGAAGCTTTGTTCAATCAATGGTTGGAGTACTTCCTGGACACGGCAATCTGGCTGGACCACTTCCAACCTCAATCTCGGGCTGCCCCGCTTTGGAAGTACTAAAACACTGGGCACAACAACCTATCCACACCAGACTGCCAATGGGTCTAGGCTGTGGAACAGCTTCCATTTGTATCTCAGACTTGCTTCTTTATCGGTGCAATTCATGAAACCCACCTCTTGAGTCTTCCTGCCATCCTAGAGTTTCCATTCTCTCCATTTCACCTCACTATGGTGCTCTTTCGGAGATCTTCTGTATCTATAGCCCGCGATCTCATTGTAACTAACGCACAAGTCTGTGTATCCATCACATATCCGGTTGCTATCTAAAGCATTGCGTTGCCCTTG
Source organism: Triturus cristatus (assembly GCF_964204655.1). NCBI lineage: Eukaryota > Metazoa > Chordata > Amphibia > Caudata > Salamandridae > Triturus > Triturus cristatus. The sequence goes on along the minus strand of NC_140583.1, from coordinate 1,024,287,723 downwards.
GGGGGTGGGGGGGACACACAAAATGTTTAAGCCAGTAGTAAAATTGAGTTTTTCAACTGCTACAGGTGAGAATGATGCACTTTTTTTTTCAATACAAAGCATTCCTTGTAGGTGTAAAAAGCTCAAATCTTCAGATAAGCATTACAAAGATCATGCAAATTATATCTGATCAATGGACAAGGATCCCAAAGCCCCACAACAAAAAGTTACAGAAATATAATAGATCTTTAGCCTAAAAGTATAAATGCCCGCATCCAGTGGTCATGGTACAAGATATCTTCCATTACACAACTCTTCCAGGTTCCTGTGGTTAATGTCTTAATTCTTGTCAACTTAAAGCTATTTCGATGCACCACAATTGTCCGATAAAGAGTGAAGCATGTAAAACATACTGCAGTATTGGTGCATGGACTCAAACTGTGATCCCAATTCTGGAGCCAACTGTGACCTACCCTGGTTGAAAGTATCTTTGGTGCATTTTAAAACTCTGTATTTTGCTCACTTCATTGTCATCCTTACAGCCCCCATTCCCCTTCTTTTAAGCAAATGAGCTTTACGCTTACCCTCTCATTGGGGCAATTTGTTCTACTGCGGAATGTTTTTCAAGTACGCGTTGCACCAAAATATAGACTGGGTGGAAGCGACGTCCTGGTGCTGACCATCTCCTTATATTATTTACTTCCCAGCACTTCAAGACAAGATGAAAAACAGCTGGCTTTTGGTAAAGTTCTGAAAAGCTCTTTTTTTGCTCCAATAATAGACCACTAAGATGCATTGACTCTGCAGGACCAAGGTAACTTCTGCCAAATTCCTACTTTACAAATGAACAGAACACAAAATGCAAATCTATTTCCCATGTTATGTTTGCAGCCAAGGTTTTGAGGTCTCCTGATGATCAGAAGTGACATTCAAGATTCAGATGGATAAACTCCATCTGTACATGCTTGTTTTCAATCAGTACTAAACACTGAGGACATATGCCCTGCAATAAATCAAATGCAATAGTCATGTGTACCAATTTCAATAATGGATTCCCACCGTATCATACGTTTTGTACCACTATGTTTCTTTCATTCAATCAACACTAGAAATCCATTGCACTGTTGTATGCGTAGAGGTCTTAATAGGCAATGAATAGGAAAAAGGATGCAACACATAAGAAAAGAAACTCATGAACACCAGGGGTTCACAGCTTTGACAATGGTCATTTGCAAATAGTAATAAAAGGTTATAAAACGCCAGCGAATAAAAGAAAAAAGCACTTGGCATGGAAGCAGCAAAAAATCCAGGTGGAAGGTTGACAATGTTGGCTGAGAAATGAAATAGTAATGTGGTGGGGTTCAAACCAACCTTGGCAGAGACGAGGTAGATCAGCCATGGTTCCTTGTCCAAACATCTAAGATACAATGAATACACCGGCTTCAAATGGAGTTGGTGAGACTGCAGTATTGCATTGGTTGGATAGCTGGAAATGTGGAAGTGTGGGATCTTAACAGGAAACAATGGGAATAGCACACCTACTCTTTTTTTTTAAAGGTTAAAATTGCCATAAAGTGGTGGTTTTAAATGAGGAGCAGCCCTAACTGAGTGAGCAGTGAGTGTGTTGGGGTTAGTGAGTCACAGACTAGTCACTACCAACACAGCCAAACTCCCCAAAAAAGCATGAATGGAGGGGGAGAATCACAGATCTGAAGGCAAATTAAAAAGAGCAATTTACAAAGTGCCTTTCAATCACCAACCACCCTGGGGAGCGACTAACCCAAGTGCAAAGCTGGGGAACCCGTAAAACTGCAGCGCAGCCCTGGAGAGGAACATTCACCGTTGCAATATTAGATTATATTCTCATTAGTTTCAGATTTAATTTACTTTTCCATCCCAATCAATGCAAGGCTTAAGAATCAAAGTTGGGAGCATGTGAATTATGATCTAAGGTAGGTTTATTTCCGCTGGCTCCTCCACCCCCTTCCCGTCATGCAATTTCTTCCTTTTCTCAGCTCCGTGGCTCATGTGCGAACAAACTCCCAGTTAGGATTTTAGTCAGATTTTTGGGCATCAGGAGGACTTTTAGTGAATGGTCAACTACTATGATCACAGTACTTTTGAATATTGTTATAGGTTTGTCTTCTCTGCACCTTTGTCAGATTTTACAAGAATTTTAACATTTCACATTGGATAACAGGTGCTGGGCAGGTTAGATGACTCTTTGGCTAGTAGCCCACTACTGCAGCAGCAACATATTACCAGAAAATCTTCCTGGGGGTGGAGAGGCACGAGGGTATTCTGATATGTGCACTCATCTGAAAATGCATCTATGCAGGACAACAAACTAGCAACAAGCATCGGTCACTTCGGCAGGACTTGAGCTGCCTTTGCCAATTTTTTTTGTGGTTTTTAAAAAAATCATTGTTGTGCGGGCTTCCGAACCAGCAACAATACAAAAAAGTAAACATTGGCAAAAAGCAAAAACATTCTGTGCTTTAACTATTGTACTCTGCCTCATCACTCCCTGGCACTGAAGGAGTTACTTCCTTGTGAAAGGGTGGAATGCCATCATGCCCAGGGAAATTATCTAATGTATGAGGTGGGCTGACCCACAGATCAATGCTGTATGCTGCAGCAGGTGCAACAACATGAATGAGACAGCAACACACCAATGGATATAAATAGCTGGCTGAAAGCCCCTATGATATAGTCATATATATATATACACATTTTTTTAGTAAAATAAAAAGGTCTTGGCTAACGCCTGACCGAAAAACTGGAACTCAGTACCTTTAAAGTGACATTGGAGAGGACAAGAGGCAGAGGGAGCCGTGATCCATTAAAACTCCATGCCAGTGACGGGGGTCAAGGGAACTGGCCGATGTGGCAAGCTCAAAGTCAGTGAAGGAGTCAAAAAGAGGTAGGCAGAGATGGATTCTTTCACCCCACGCCAGGACCGTGCTGGTGGAACAGCCATCTTGGAAAACCAAAGCGTGCCATGAATACCTTGAATCAGGAGAAGGAGGCATGGCCAAAGCATCTGCAGCGTGACTAATTGCTTGTTACCGCTTCCAATCACTTCCCTCATCCTACTACTGCTAATCACTGCGCTAACTAATCTGAACACTGCTCGTTTTAAAGTAAATAGGTCTAACCTTTTTTTTGTTTTGACAATTTATTTTGTTTCTTGGAGCAATCAGATCATTAACGCACTGGGTGTTCAAGTATTCCACACAGGTTGTGTAAAAGAAACCCAAAATGCAGTGCCACAGGAGTGAAAGGTCGCACATCCTATGACTTTGGTGCCATGACTCCACCGCCGAGACGTGTGCTCTGGCCCAGGGCCAGACCCCGTAAACGAATAACCCTGAAATTAAGCCCGAGCATAAAAACGAATCCAACTGGGATTCAAGATAATTGGGTGATAATGCAGGTATTAGGTCTCGATAAATTCCGAGGAGTAATTCAGCTCTAGCTAAAATGACACTGGGATTTTGTGGGAATGAGTCTAGCTTTGCCAGGCACCCCGCAGTAGGCAGCAATACCAGACTGTAGAGGGGGTGGTAGCCGCCGCCACACCGCCCCAGGCTGCTTTTGCCAATCGAGTCCTTAGCAGCCGCGTGCCATTAGTAAACTTTTGACAAGGTTAATGCAAGTGCTGTCACTTTATAATGTCTGGCCGTCTTTAAATTACAAATGCCACACGCCGTGAAGAGAAAGGGCAGGCTGCAATAATACCATAAACCACCGGCTCCAGGGACACACAGGTAATTGAACAGCTCATTAGAAAACTGCTTTAATTATTAATTGACCATGTCATAGTTTGTCCTTTCAAGTCAATTTTAATCTTTAAGATTCTTCGCTGACCTGCAGAACTTCGCGTGTGGCCGGAAGTGAGCGGACAGGAAACTTCGGAGTGCCATGAGCTTGGGGGTAAGCAAGGTGGGCGCTGTGACCGACTGAGGTCGAGGATATAAATAAAGGATGAGGTGTACGATGGTCTGCTGAGATCATTAGTCGATAATGTAACTTATTAGAGTGATATCCCTCAGACTGAGATTGGCATCCGCTCGGAAACAGAGAACCGGTCATGAATGCGAAGCAATGCTGCCACTGGGACAAAAAGCCGACTGCAGATGCAGGCCTTCAACACGGCCACCCAGACCTTGAAGCAATGGAAGAAATCGCAGATGGGTGAAGACTAGTTTATAAGTACAATAATAAATTAGTAAACATTTTCTTTTGGGATAGAGCGTGTAAACATCCCACGCCGCAACCACATCATGGGTCACCTGAGAGACTTACACTGGCTACCGGTCAACAAAAGAATCCCCTTCAAGCTCCTCATGCAAGCCTCACAAAGTCCTCCACAACGCTGGACCTGCCTATCTCAACCACCTCCTCTTCTACGCTCCCACCAGACATCCACTCCACCCAACTGGCCCTGGCGTTCAGCCCATGGATCCGCAAGACAACGGCTGGAGGAAAATCCTTCTACCTAATTGTGAAGACCTGGAACTCCCTGCCTCTGCAATCACCGCCACAATACAGTAAGGACTTCAATACCTGGGTTATTGACTGAACCGCAGACCAGCATCCATCCATCCATCCACACACACACTCACACCCACTGACACTCACAGGTGAGTAGTCGCGCTATATAGCATGGATTGATTTATTGAAGCTCTGAACGGGATCTTGAAATCTAATACCCCATACCAGGAGAGTGAGGGGAGCACAGGAACGTGCTGAAGAAGTTAGTGAAGGGACAATAGAGAAGGAAGAAAGACTGTTACAGTGCACTCAAGGTAGCAAAACCATTTGGTCATAAAACCCATCACACAAGCATGCACACACCCCAATTGCCAATCTAGAAGGTGGCAAGATGGTCCCTCCAAGTTACACACGACACAAGCCCTTGCATAAACTGCCTCTTAACGCTACGTGCCATGCTTCAGCAGTTGATATTTAATCGACCTATTCCACCTTCAAGCTTGTTATCGGATGAGGCAAGGGTTCAAGGATAACCTCTGAACTAAGATACACCGTAGCCTTCTCTTCATGCAACCCTTCCTCCAGTGGCGGCATGCGCTGCTCTCTTGAATGGGACCAGTCCCTTTTTTCAGATCTTCCTTTAACACCACGCACTAAAAGGCAAGCGTCATATGTTAATTATACTCTCCTCTGAGCGTATGGAGGGATGTTATTACACCAATCTCACAGCTAACCATGAAACCTAAGATGTAATTGGCGAGACAACACGGCAGAACGGTGGATTAACTCCTTTCTTTTCCGCGGCAAGGTAATTATATGGCTCCCTGAAATGACTGGCGCTGCTCTGGCTTTGGAGATGCACACACCGTACAATAGAATGTGTAATATTCTAATTAAGTAGAACGACGTATGTCTGCGTGCGGCTGCTCGCATTGGATTCCGCTCAAGTAAGAGGCACCAAAGCTCAGGTGACCACTAGAAGCGACTGAACAGCAAAAGAGCTCGATGCTAAGACAATTGAGACAAACTATACAATTCAGACGCAGCCGTGGAGCGAGCACCTCATTTGGCAGAGTAAGTAGAATGCACCCTCCAGACCAAGACTCTGCTAATCTGAGATTCTGCAGTAGGGTAGACAAGCCAACCACCTCCTTGACCACCTCGAACCCCATCTGCATCCTCCTAAATGCAGGCGGACCATCATGTTTCCAAGAGTCATCTGGAATATATTTTCCCATGAATATCTACATACTACAAAGCACAGGCGCTGTTTGGGAGCACCCAAGTATCATACATGAATAGATTCAGAAGCATTTCCAAGATTGTAGCCTTCAGTTTACCAGCACACTCAACACTTGCCAATTCTTTAATGGAACTGCTGAGGGTTCCAGCAAAATTCCTGCTACAGATGCTGCCAACATGTCAGACAGTGTCGCTTTGAGCATCAGCACCACATGATGCGCTTTTCGCCCTAAGTGGGATGGGTATTCCCAGACGTGGGACCCGTGCTCACTACGCCACTGGAGTCAAGCTATCCTGGCTGATGACGGCTGATAGCCAGAAACCGGTCCTAGGATGCTTGATTCTGGTCCAGGGAAGACATGGCTTGGCAGTTCGGGCTGGACTGTTCCCATGAGGCACAGGGTCAAGACTGATTTGCATATGGCCATGTCTAAACTGGGGTGGCGTAGTGGGCAAAAGAACGATGGATTTAACCAAGATCTCTTGACTGGGTCAGAATGTCTGCATTGTCAGCATTCCGTCCATCATTTGTTTGTTGTAATGCATTTCGCCCTAAGTGGGATGGGTATTCCCAGACGTGGGACCCGTGCTCACTACGCCACTGGAGTCAAGCTATCCTGGCTGATGGCGGCTGATAGCCAGAAACCGGTCCTAGGATGCTTGATTCCGGTCCAGGGAAGACATGGCTTGGCAGTTCGGGCTGGACTGTTCCTATGAGGCACAGGGTCAAGACTGATTTGCATATGGCCATGTCTAAACTGGGGTGGCGTAGTGGGCAAAAGAACGATGGATTTAACCCAGATCTCTTGACTGGGGGAGAATGTCTGCATTGTCAGCATTCCGTCCATCACTTGTTTGTTGAAGCCTGCTGGCAGATGTCGCAAAGATATCAATTCCAGTCCTGAAAGGACCAATTCCATATTTCTGGAGAAAGAAAATTACTTTTGGGCAAAAAGGGCAAAATAGTGTGAATAACCAATTATTAGTTCAATGCCTTAGAAAAAGTCTACGCTCTCAAGAAGCCTGGAAACATTTAAAATGACCAAGGGTGCATCATGGACATTGGTCACCTTGTAATTTGTTGGTATCAAAGCTTTTGCAGATGATCTGTTAAACACCCCAGGGGTGTAATTACAATCCATGACCTCAACACTTAAAAAAAAAAAAAAAATTGACAAACACTTGTAGTCATGCCCTTCCATCTCAGCAAGGGTCGCAACATTCCAAAATCTTCCCTTCCTATGACAGAAAACTTTATCAATATTTTCCAACCAAGATAAAAAATGTCCAAGTGATTCCTGCAAGCAGTGGAAAAGCTAATAATTACGGCTTTGAAAACTACAACCATAACTGCCTGGAACAAAAAAAACAGACTACATAAAAAAAGTAAACAGGCCTCAAAGAGGAAGTTAGTTATGCAGTAAACCTTCATTATGTCTTACACTTTGATTAGATTTTATGGGACCAAAAGTAATGATAAACGTGCAGTTCCAAACTAAATGCATTGTCAACAAGATGAACATCGATCCAAATAAGCAAATCAAATAGTTAACCAGTGCTCTAAAGTGAAATAAAAAAGAAAAAATATATACAATTCGGAAAAAGTATATAGCCTGTTTTCACTTGCAGGCTGAATCAGATGCGAACACAATTTTATTTTTTATTTTCGATAAAACAAACTTCGTTGTCTCAGAGTGGAGTCCAAGATTAAATTCTAAGGAATGTCATGTGTAGAGTTGGACTCAAAAGGCCAGAACAAGCAGTTCACAATGAACTTGGGGATTTCCTTACCTACTCTACCAAAAGGTTTGCTCACACTTCCTACCCATAAATGAGCAGCAGTATTTCTGCAATCGAATCCAGCACCAGAAGGATCAACACGCTGTTCGAAAAAAACAGTCTAGAATTAGGATTTATTTTGCCAGAAGGGGGGGTTTAATCAATACCATACTGGCCGTACCGGGCATCAGGTGTGTCCCCAGGAACCTGGAAAGATCGGGTTCCGGTTTTGTTACTGGGAACCGGTTTTGTAGCAGTGCAGCAGTTTTAAAAGCATTGCAGAGTTCCTTGTGTACCCAACAGTTTTCAGGCAACAATATAATTGTCAAGATAACTGTGGGGATTACCGTACATGCTGGAGAGAGATGAGAGTTTTGTCTAATGGCAGTTTTGACTCATGTACAGTAGCACAGAGGGTTAATATGCCTGGTGCAAAGAGCGTGTACTGTGCAGACCATAGAACAGTATTTAATGTAAATACCTCAGTGGTTTGCCGTTAATTCACAGAGATCCTTTTGTTACTGTGCAGCTCATAATTTATAATCGTAATCTAGGTTAGAAAGTTATGTATTTTCCCCAGTCTTTCATTATCCTAATTTTGCTAAAAAGTTAGTTTGGGTAGAAATGAATTCTATTGGTAAATTCAACCCTAACCACTGTTACATTCTGAATCCTGAGTTTTTGCTTCCCCCACCAGACCAGGCACTCTTAAACACCTACCAGTACGGATGACATGTGAATCCTACACCTTGTTCCCTTATGTAACATTTTCTAAACACTGATTTACACATGTATGATTCATTGTTTCTTTATGTGGGTGTGAGATGTAAGGTGCTCCGATACCCTACACTGGTATGAGAGGTGCTATAAAACAAAATACATGTGAGAGGGACTATGGAGAGATGAGAGGCACTGTTGGAGGGCGATAGCGAGGAAATCAATGAAGAACCCCAATAAAGACTGCTGAATCCTGCTGCACTGTAAAAACAAATACATTCAATAAATAATGAAAAATGTGTTGTAGAATGCACCATTTTTGCCTTTTCCCCAAAATGTTCTTGGGGGAAACCACCCCAAGACCCTTGTAGTGGTCAGGCTGCACTTGCTATGCACCGTATAGGGGTTTGTCTGACAAAATTTGCCAGGGCTGTTCTGAGTTCCCAGTCTGGCCCTGGGAAACATTCTTAAGTAGCCACAGGCTGTCAAGTTTAAACCCTGATATTTAACATGCAAAGCCAATAGGGCTTGCCTTTTAGGCCAGCATCGCAGCTCCTGTGCAGCATGGCTATTAAAAAAAAAAGAAAAATAATCACAAGGATGCGCCAGGCATTCTAGTGATTTTGTAGACTAGAATGCTTTCAACAACCGCGCGCTTACAAAATAACAATGTTTTTTTCCTTTCTATTTACCATTTTGAGATGGATCAGCAAGTGTAAGCAAGGAGTGCAAATGCATGGTTTTAAAACACAGTGTGAAACCGGGTTCCAAGAGCAGGATGTGGGAGGGGCGGGACGAAGCAATATGGCAGACACAGGAGAAGCAACACAGCGAGCAGGGGAGAAAAGCACACCAGCAATTGTACTCTGGAATATAGAGTGCAAGAATATCAGGGCATACGAATATTGAGGACAAAACATCAAAAGGTAAAGCCTACCGTAAAGTGTTACTAGGGTCCAACGACATTCTGTAGTCAATATTCAGGATCTACACCCACACAGGGGAGGTAGCTGGAAAACACATGGGATCTCAGAGCATTTAAACAAAAAGGAAAAGTAGTTTCCTTAAGGCAAGCAATCAAAGCATAGAAGTCAGTCAATCAAAGAGACAGTAAAGAAGCTATACTCCATGGGAGGGAAAAAGAAAAAACTCAAAATTGACAAGCTCTGTCATGAATAAGAAGCAGGCAATTTAGAGTGACCGTGAAGCCAACCAATAGTACACAACGGACAGGCTGCAAGCCCCTGTATGTTCTTGGCAAACCCACAATAGGTCTTTTATAGGCTAGATCTAAAACGGTCAAGTAATTGCATTGTAATTCAAACCATCCTCAGCCTTGAGCCATATCTGGAGTCTGTGACTAGCACCTGGGACAGGGTTCTTTTAACTAGATTCAGGTTTAGATATATTAAATGCCAGCTAGGTTTACCCCTTGGAAAACATGAATCCGCTTCCATCATTGTTTTCCCATGCAATTAAAGTTCTCCACAGGGTTCGTTGTATTTTGTGTTCTTTTCTAAATGTTATTCTTGATTTACAAGACACTTTAATACCAGTGCCGAGGGGCTCCGGGCTCAACAAATGTAGGCTTGCCCTATTGCACTGACAGCCACTGAGCTCAGCACTGATTTGCTTTAGAGTTAGTTCATTTCTTAAGAGCACTCATGTTATGAGTCGTATGCTTATTTATTTTTAATCAAAGATGTAGTACGGCTAGGATTTATAAGTAACGTTTTTATGGCATTGAAATTAAGCATGCATCTGTGATCATATTTAATGTTCGACTAAAGCTTGTCAAGTAATCCAAGAAGGAAGACTTACTTTGTAGAAAATTAACATTGCCTAAAGATGTGGATTTGTGCACGAACTTGGGTTTTTATCTAATAGTCTTCAGCTCCAATAACATTAAGAGCTACAAGATAAGCAGAGCTATTAACATCCAATATGACCAAACATTCAAATAAAATGTGAAAACTTGTATCAAAACTGATAATCTAAAGGGATTAAAAATACAATTGCCCCGCTCGGGAGATTCTGGAATGGATCCTACGCTACAAAGTTGTTGGGATGTACTATGTGACCTGTGACGGTCATTTAGAATACCTCTGACCCTTTATTGTTAACAGGCTGGGACGTTTTGGACAGTACAGCTGTCTGCTAAACTTGCTAAGAGACTGCTCAGAATGTACTTAGCTGTGCTCAGTCATAAGGACTCTGTCTCATGTAGTCAAGCCAGTATGCGAGACTGCCTTCTGGCCACCCTTTTCTCCCTCAACTAACTTGCCCACTGATCTCTTAGACGATCTGTGAGTAGAAGAACTAAAAAAGGTTGTTTAAATAACTAGGCTTTTATTATCTACTGAATTATGCTTTGATAAAGATTGCTCTAATCGTTACATTTAAATATCTGTAGGGTTTATTTACAATCCTAACCCAGCGCGCTACAACAAGCCGTTGCCTGTGAGCCACTTTAACGCGAATACTGCAGTTCACGAATACTTGATGCTCAGCCTATCAGAAACAGACCTTCTTGCCAATGGGTGAGATCCGGACAATCCTCTTTGTTGGTGTTAACCAGTGTTTGGTAACATTAGATATACTTGTGGCACCGATGCTCGTCAAGAGTGGCTTTCCACAGGGAAAAATCTGAATTATATTCATTTGTCAGGGCAGGACCTAGAAACACCTCCACATGGGCTCATATGTACACCATCCAGTGTGGAATTTCTAAAATCATACAAAAAAATCTTCTCACACAGCTTTATAAAGTGCTAGAGTCGCCAGTAGATAGTTATAGTTGGACCGAGTTTCCATAGGAAATCTGAAAATACTATTTTGAATAACTTTGGCGCCGGTTGACGAATCCTCGCGAAATTTTCAAAACTAATGGGGCACTCCGCTCAGCTCCTACCCTGAAAGTCTCGGGGTGATAACTCAAGCAGGGGCTGAGAAAAAAGGGGGGTCCCAAAACACGTTTTCCCCATGCATTTTCCCATAAGACCTTTAGTCGAAGGTACAGCCCGAACGGCTTTACAGAATTACTTGAAATTTGGCAAAGAGGTAGTCCTCAGGTCAGGGATGTGCCTTTTGCATATATGGAGTCAATCTGTTCAGTTGTGCCTGAGAAAATTGCAGTTAAGTACATAAATATCTATAGGCGCGCACCGTGCGCGCACCTTAACGTGCGCGAGCGTAATTCTGATTGGTGTTTACATGTCAGTCAACGCTCGAATCGGTCGAAATCAGGAAGTGTCGGCCGCCATTTTGTGTGTTGTGTGTGACAGTGAAAAAGAAAGGTGGAGAACGTGAAAAGGGAGCAGGGTAGAGAGTTCCTGACCCCCTAGTCTTTGTCAGGGGGTCCATGAAGGACCCCGAAGGGTGAAAAAAACTATTTTTTCTCAAAAAATCGCGGGGTGCGTGCATCGTGCGCGCATGGTGAAAAATCTAAAAAAAAAATATATATATAAAAAATATAATAAAACATACATAACTTAGCATTTAAAAAACCTTACACATTCACATAAAAAACCATAGGTTTCACACACATTATAGTTAGGAATTAGCATTTAAAAAACCTTGCAAATTCACTTAAAAAACCATAGGTTTCACACATGTTATAGTTAGCTGGACATTTCACTCGTAAAAAACCATTGAAATTCCCCCGTTATAGTTAGTTCAGATAACTATAACTTGCGCGACCGCCACTCTATCACAAGGATGATGTCATCAGTGACGTCATGAGTGATGCCACTGACCATGTCATGAGTGATGTAATATGTGACGTCATGAGCAGTGGATTGCGGGCGCGCGAGTTATAGTTATCTGAACTAACTATAACGGGGGAATTTCAATGGTTTTTTACGAGTGAAATGTCCAGCTAACTATAACGTGTGAAACCTATGGTTTTTTAAGTGTATATATATATATATATATATATATATATATATATATATATATATATATATACACACACATATACATACACACATATATACACATACATACATACACACATACATATACACATACACATACATAAATAAAATGTAAAAAAAATCCACCAGCTCAAAACGGCTGGCTACATTTTAAATTGATGCAGTTGTTTAACCTTACCAGAAAAAAAAAAAAAAAAGAAGGTTGTCACCCAGTCGCAAAGGGGAAGGGGTCAGCAGATTACAGACCTAATCTGCTGGACCAAGCAGGCCACCGTCCATATGATGGCGACTCTGATTGGATGCTATCTCGGACCTACTTCATGAATTAAGGGTTTATGTCGAATTGCAACCCACTCCAAATGTTGATTTCACAAACTGGCTTGTTCGTACCAGAGTCCCTTCATAAATGTAAGTGAATTAGCACAACAAAATGCAATTTTAAACGTTGTTTATAGCGGAGGTCAAAGTCACAAATATGTCAAACTTGGGTTACAAACAAACTGAAATCATCCAGAAATTGGAAATCCGACCATATTTAAAAAATAGTTATAATGAACTATACATGACAAGAATCCAGGCAATGCCCCCCTCCCACAGGCTCTCTTGTAGGGCAGTGAAGTAAAGAAGCTACCTACATATGGGCATCTGCCCATTTCTCAAGAATACTAGACCAATGACCTCTTCAAGTGGTCAGTGGGTCAAAGTTGGAGGTAAAAATTCTATGCAAACCGTGCATGCTTGGGTGAAGCACGTGTTGTGTCTATAGTGGGGAATAGGACTCACCCGTGCCAGTCTTGGTTTTATTCATTCATTCATTCATTCATTAGTTCACCTCCCAACTCACCCAGAGAAGGTAGGACTACCTCCATGAAGGACAGATAAAGCCATCTATTTTATTATAAAAGCAAAAACGATACACATACCAACCAAACATCTGCATGTAGATTGCAACAAATTAGATAGAAATGAATCTTACCCAGAACTCTGAGCGCTGCACCAAAAGAGGACTCCAATTCGGCAAGAGCACACATGGCACTTTACAAGAATCGCACAACATTGACGTACGACCCGTGCAAGAGGCAAATAAATGATTCCAGTAAAATAGCCAAAGGCGGCGCGCGAAAGTATATCACGGCTCACAAATAATTCCTCGAAGCCGTGACGGGGTCAGCGGACTACTTCGCCAAGCGCGAACAGATGAATCTCGTAACCGGATAGTGCTGACGTGGCAAGCGGCAGGGCGCTCTAATGAAACGATAGTTTACGACTGCGGCTGGATAGAAAAATTAACTCAGCAGAACCACCTCTGCAAACCCAAGGTCACGGCTCAGGACTGCCATCCATCAGAGCAGTAGTGGCTTGCAGTACTTGCTCATTACTCAGGGAAACTGGTGATATCATGCTTGCCCACGTTCGATCACCAAAGAGAGGTGGGAGTTTCAAACCTGAGCGATCACAGGTAATGACAGCGCAGCATGTAGAGACACTTTCTTTCAGGTCCAATGGACTACACTCTGTAGTTTAATACGATACACTCCATAGGCTCCTGAGATGGGTATAGTGGCATACAATCTTAGGGCAGTGAGAAGAACTGCCTCCAAGTGGGACACCCTTAAATTATACCCCAAAGAGTGCAAGTCCCCATGGACGGCATAGCCTTTGTTGCTGGACAAACTCCCATAGTCGGCCCAACCCACATTTTCCATTTTTATATATATGTATTTTTTGGTTGTATGATGGTACAACGCATGCCTGTACCACGCGGTCTACCAGGACTGTGTCTTTAGCACCCATGCCTAGACCACGCAATTTTGTGGTAAAGACATGATGGGTAAAGGGGCATGCAGGCTAAAGATTATACTCCAGCCCCTTGCCCTGTAAACGGTCCCTTTTCCCCCTGCCCTGCCCACTAAACATTAAACCCACAGCCCAGACCTACCTAGACCTCAGCCTCCCCAAGGCCTAAACAATCCCCTACATCCCTAAACTACCCCAACCCTGCCAAGTAAACTGTTCCTTCTCTCTGTGCCCTAAAAATTTAGCTCATGCCCCAAAAACGACCCCAACCGCAGCCCCCCCCCCTGCCCTGAGCCCTAAAAAACTGTTCCCTACATCCCTAACCTACCCCTGCTCCCTGCCCTGTAAACTGTCCCTTAGCCCTAAAAACTGTTCCCAACCCAACTACCTCGACCCTCTCCTGATTTGTAAAACCTCCCACCCCGAAAAACTACTGCGTCCACCCCCCTAAGACCAAGTCTCAGCCCCACTTACCTCACCGTGTCCTTTGCCCGAAAAACTGTTCCCCACCCTAAAAACTACCCCGACCCCCTCCCAAGTCCTAAAACCTACCCATACCCCGAAAAATTCACCCCTCAAGACCAATCCCCAACCTCACTTAACTCACTGTGTCCTCTCCCAATAGTCCTTCCTCTTCCTATCTTCCCTTTCCTGTGCCTTCGCTCGCCAACTAGACAGCGCATTGCTTTAACCACGCATATGCGTGGCCCAGCCCATGCTGTTAAGGCCATTTCCGGTATTTTTTAAACTGCGGTACTGCACTACATCCATAGGACAGTGCAAGGTTCACTTTTTAGCACTTGCAGTCCCACAATACTTCTCGGGAACACACAGAAGCACTGTGTGGAGTCCAGTGGGGCAACCTGAGGCAGCCTTGTGGAATGCAGCACATTTTTATTTTGGCGAGGGGGTGGCTGGAGCCACACCACAAGGGCCAGAGGTACCCCTGCCCATATATCTATATGGGCAGGGATACCTCTGGCCCTTATGGTGGGGGTTCCAGCCACCCCCTCACCAAAATAATAAAAAAATAAAGAGAGAGAGAGAGAGAGAGAGAGAGAGAGAGAGAAAGAGAAAAAGAGTTGTGTGTGTTTTTTTTTTTTACAGCAGTAGACCACCACCACCTTGGGGGGTGGGAGGGGCTATTTCATCTAAAGCCTATGAATACCTGACTTGCGGCATCTCAAGGGCCCCTTGCCACGTTATGCAGCAAGGGCCCATCCTCCTGCATTACGCCAGTGCAGTGATAATGATCCCTGGCGAGTGCCGGACGAGAGGTCAATGACAGTGAGAACTCTGCAGGCCCCTCCTGCACTTATGCTGGGGGTTGATTATTAGCCAGGGCTGGCCATGTTGAGATTTCGTAAACACTACCCTCCTGCAGTACAGCTGCAGGATGAGGCATGGAAATCCACAGGTGGTAGGACTGTCTGAAAAGCAGTAGCCTACTGCCCAACTCGGAATGGTTGGCAAGCAAGTGATATTTAGGACAGTCCATGTGGCAATACTGGAGCACTAAAGTTTGTTTACAGTCTTACATCCGGTGTTGCTTGGAGCAGGGTTTACAAGATGTTGCAACAGAGTAATACTAACGGGATACTATTGCAAGGGAGCGCTCTGTAAAAGCCAGCGATACCTTCCTACGATTGACAACAAGCAGTACTGACATCATATCCAGACATGAGTTTTGTACACCTGTCCACTCTTCACCTCTACACAACTGACCACTCACCTCATTACTAAATCCTTCCTCCAACCAGATCCTTGACTTATATAAAACTCTAATAACCTACCTATATTTACAGGAGTTTATATTCCGCTCTACTGATGCCGCACACAATGCTGCTTAAAATACCGCAAAGATAGGGAAAATGCAGCCTTTGGGGCCCTACGTTTAGCTGGAAGGCTGACAGGCACTCTAGTTATCAGCCATGTTAACGTTCAATGCCTGCACTTGGCCCCTGCAGTATTTACTGAAATTCTGCTGACTTGTCAAGGACCTCACTGCAAGGTGAAATGTCCATTTTTGTACACTTGCTTGACTCATACCAATGAGTAGCAGGGAGCTTTTGTATAGTACAATCAAACACCTGTAATTTACAATGGTCAAGTCATATTCACATACAGATAAATTTGTAAACTATACAAACTTTGCATGCACTCTCAAACTAGCAACCACTTGTGAGTACAAATACTACAACACAGAAGCAAATACCTACCTGCACACACACATGCACTCCGATCCAAGCACTGACCCTCCACACAACCACAAAGGGAACACCCACCACATAACCAAAATACATAGAAGTGAGAACACACCCAAACACACAAAAGTACCAACCCACACATGAACTGAGCATCCACTCAACACTCCGGGGTGAGCACACACAAGCAAGCACCCACACAAAACACAGAAGCGAAAACCCAAACACACATACCCACAGCACTTAAATGAACACCCATCTATACAACACAAGCCAAAACATCCACAGAAGTGAGCATTTACAAAAACACTCAACACGCAGAACTGAGCTCTCATCCACATGCTCAACACAGACTAGAACAGACCTCCAAACACAGAAGCAAGCATACACAACGCACAGAAGCAGGCAACCACATACACACACACCCGCAACATAAAACCAAGCAACCGTACATACATGACACAAAAGCAACCACCTAGACGCACAAGCACAAAAACAACTCCCATTTTGTCACAAACCTGTTCATGCTGTACTCTACAGCACCCAACATACCTTTAAACCCCCTCAGTTTGACTCAACCTGGAATTCTATAGACCCTCACCTGCTTCTGCACAAGCGTTGAGGTCTTGGGAACTGAATTACGTCTCAGTCTGTCCCTTATAGCTAATGTGTTTCTGCTTTTTCCCCTCACCCTTGGACTCTTCAATAGCTAATGCCTTCGCAGCCACCTTCCCAAGCATAGTCCAGGGTAATTTTCCTTGCTTATGAAAAACCAGAACCAGCTGACCTCACCACATTTCCATTTCGTTCTTCCACTACAAAACTTTCCAGTTCTAAGGTCTTGACCACAGCCTCCCATTGCAATACTTGGAGCTGTACTTAAGCGCTAGTCAGTGGAGTAACCAGAGCTTTAAGTGGGCCGGGTCTCAACAGGTCTGAGCACCGGCAGTTTTTTTAAGGGTGCGTCGAAACGGTAATCTATCGGGCTCAGAGGAAAGAGCGATGCCGAGCCGGCCGTCACCCCCTTGCAGTTAGCAGCCGGATGTGGAGAATGGATGGGTGCATAAGTCAAATTTAGTGGACGAGGTGTCAGCAGGAGTTTGGGATTGTCCTCCCTAGGTTCATGGTATTGTCTGACCACAGACCTTTAAGTTGACTGCCAAAGTCTGTCTCTCAATCCAGAGATGAAATGGGGTGTAGTTTCAGTGGCTGAAGTTTTGGGTGAGTAGTTATTGTGTTATTTACGTAGTTATAAAGTTACACCCTTTTTACTTTGCTTGTGAATAAAGAGGCTGCGGGAGGCCAACCCTCTGGCTTTTGGTTACCAGAGAGCGCTAAAAGACCCTGCCAGCGTTTTCAATGACCTTCTAGCCAAGTTTAGCCACCACAAGATGCCCCTTTATTTGGAATTATTCTATAGCATAACTTGCACCTCTCAGCTTTAGTGCGCTTCACAATATTAACAAACCATACAAAACATGTGAAATAAATAAGACGAGAGGTGATATCATCGTGTTCAGGCCCAGGGGTCGAGCTGCGATGGTATGTTATGTTAAAGGTAGAAATTATGAGGCAAAAAGTATTCGGTAAGAAGGGAGAGAGAACAAGCGGGACAGGTCGATTTAGCAGAAGGTACCCATGTGCAGTTCTAGATATATTTTAGGCTATGACTCTTTGGAGGAATAACAGGTTTACGCCCCTTTTGAAAGAAAGGTCTCGTCTTTTTCACAGCTGGGATGTTCGAGAGTCCGATAAGCTTGGTACTGCTATAGTAAAGTATCCGTTCTGTGCTTCTTTTGGACTTGGACACCATTGAAAGGAACTGTGTTTGTGCTCTGGAGTCACCACAGAAAGCCCCGAGGGAGGCCAGGTAGAGTCTTCTCCGGTGGATGGTTGCGTGAGAAGTCTATTTCGAATCCTATGCTGAGCTCCGGTGGAAGCCAGTGGAGACTGTATAACTGGCGTAATGTAGTCAAACTTTTTTTTGTCCAGGATTAATCTTACATGGAATACTGTTCTGAAGGTAGCAAGTTCGCTGGCAAAAAAAATCCACTAGGAGTTTGTAGCCAAAATCGATTCTTGAAACTATTAGGGCATGTGATTCCAGTTTTGACTGGTTTGAAGAGAATGTTTTTCTGTTTCTCAAGCACATGGAAATTGCAGTTTGAGCTTTTTTTTCCCTGTGTTAACTAAAAGGCTGGGTCAATGGTGACTCCGCAGATTGTGTTGGCAAATGTATGAAACGTTCCAAATAGGGTTCTTACGGTAATTCTTGGGACACACTGTCCATGTTGGATGTGAGGATTTCAACTACAGCTCAGGCAGGCTCTACGTTTGAGATCTCTTTGAATCTTGGTTAAAGTCTATTTTGTAACCCACAGAAAACTGATCAAATAGATCAGCAGGGGCAGTCATTGCAATGTCTAATGAGGACTCATTCAGTGAAAGCAGTAGAAGCAGAAGACAGTTTTTCGGGGGGAGGGGAGCTTTATATAGCGCAAACTAGACCCAATGGTATCAGAGTGCTTTACATGAGCACCAGTTGCGTTACAGGCCGACTCATGTTTTTTGTCAGACGCGGGAGATTAAGTGATCTGCCCACAATCACAGGACGTTGAGTGTCCCTACTGAGACTAGAGTCTGGTTCCCCAGCTTCGAGGTCGACCGCCCTAGTTGTTAGGCCACATCCTCTCCAGTTGGCATGCACAAGGGGTTACCTTAATATAGGGTGTGGCAAGTAAGCCTTTAACCAATATTAGAACACTGAAATATTGAGCACACCCATTCTTTGAGAACAATGCAGCGGCAGAGCCAAGAATACAGACCTTTGATGGCAACGTTCTGATGTTGGTTTTTCTTTTCCTTTTATTTTAAAACACTCAACACTTGGTGGCTGTAATGTTCAAAGGGCATTAGAACCCTCCGGACTTGAACCATACAATTGTGAAAGGCTCTCTTGCCATTTGTAGGGGATTCAAGGTCTTTAACAACCAGTACATAGCCTTCAGCAGGAGGGCCATAATGCTACAAAAGAACACTGGGGGTTGAGAGCGCCACTGAGGACAAAGGAGCGGCACACCATCAATAGTGGCCGATTCAGACCTGCCAATGTTTCTCTTTCTATTTGAACCTTTTTATTTCATAACATTAAACCCTCATTGGATACACTGTTTATCTTGGGTTACAACAGCAGTTAAAGACCCTCCCCTTCATTGTTGTAGATCTAGGGCCTTTAACAACAAGTACAGCCCCATCTGTGGGCAAATAATGCTACATAAACGCTAGTGAGTGAAACTTCTGGACTGTTTTGGGGTGAAATTCCTTCGACAGAGGACAGTTGAAAGAGCGTGTTTTAAGCCCATAGGGCTGAAGGCACTCTGCCCATTGAAGTAGTTGGAGCCCACTTTGCTGACACCTTAAATCCAATCCTAAGTTATGTTTCTATTTTTGTCTGTTTACATTACATTTTCTGACAATCGATGGCAGCTCCTCGCAAATAAGTTGAACCATGCATCCGTGCCCAGTAGTCCTGCAGTCGCAACCAGAAAGGAAGCGGTAAATTGAACTCGGCGGTGGAAGAGGTGGCAGAAAGACCATCTGATACGAGCATGTGCAAGGCCGCCTGTAGGCTGCAAACACTGATTTTCTGATATTTAGTGATGTGCCTTCAATTTTACACCATAGTCTACAGCCCAACTTTTCAAGAGGAACTTTGTATCCACATGGACAGAGTTGTTTTTGTCAGAGGTTTCAGTGCAATTTCGGGTCTGTTCCGGACAGGTCTCTCAGTACATGTGTATGTTTAAGAGTGAGGTGGTGATCGTCTCCACTTTTTTCTTTATTTGTACAGTAGGAAATCTCCAGAGTATATTTACGTTTTCTAATTAACTAAGAAAAAGAAGCCCGGCCTGTAACTTTGAGGCTGTGGAGCAGCTCAAATGTGAGGTTATTGCGTACATGTTAATTAACCTGATTCAGACGGGAGATTCACGATTTCCCAAGCCAAAATTGCTTTATTTTACCTGTGATATATGCTCAAACATAGCCACAATCAAACATCAATCTAATTGATGTTTCATCGTGGCAATGTGTGAGCATACATCACTTTCTGACGTGAACTGCAATTAAAGAAAAACTCTTCCGCAGAGCTGCTGCAGGAACAGCGGTGCGAGCGATACAAGCCTCGGGGCAAGACCTGGATTCAGTGTAAAGGGGAATACGGTTTCCGCCCGGCTGCGGTCCAGTAGAGACGTCACTTCCCCTCATGCCCTGCTCGCACGGTAGTAGTGCTGGGGCCGCAGGCTTCATGCCATTCTTGTTAAATCACTTCAGCTCAGTAACAACATTATCCGAAAGCAGAAATTATATTTAGACCCATGCATGAAGCAAAACAGATTTAAGGCTTAGTCAGTCAATGGCTGCCAGAGTTTCTTCCTCCTCCCGTACCTACAAGATTGAATTTCCCGCTGCCCCCTCCATACCCCCCTTTCTGCCTTCTCGGGCAAAAAGTCGACACGTCTGAAATATGAGAGTTTTCTCTGATGAAAATGCACCATAATCCGTGCTTTGTGCAGGTCTGGACGAGCAGAAACCGTCACCGACACCTATAATTTACGAAAGCAGACCCATTATAAGGGGCGTGCCCGTCCCCGACGCTGGCGCGCACACGAGGGCGAGCCTTAATACGGAAATACACACAGAGCGCGAAAAGCGTAACAAATAACCAGGCATGGCTTTCACAGGCAGCCGGCAATCCGGGCTGTCGTTCTCCAGCACCACTTGAGGCGAGAGCGAATTGAACAGAAAATTAAGGGGCATGTTTGTATTGGGGTTTTGGAAAAATCCTAAAAGGAGCTTGTGGGTGCATTCGCTGCCTTGACATCAATTCTGCTCGTCAGATAATCATCTATTTTGGAGCTGGGATGGTCATGTTTAGCACGGCAATCCTCTACACGCCCACCTACATTAACAGCGCACATTAATGGCAATGCATGTTATAAGGGGTCAGGAGAATCTCCATTGGGTACCCTTAGGTCAACAACCATCATTGCTATGCTAAGCCCAGCCACCCACTCACCCTTTCATTGCCACACCATACTCCCATGGCCATTGGCCACCAGGAGTCTCATTGGTCTGCACCACCACCGACAACCATACTGCCTTGCAAGAAGCCACGACTGTCAAGCCGTACGGACCCGGTCACCATACGCCATGCTGACTGGTCATCGTCCATTGCTGACAAGCCATGCTCCCCTGTCGTCAGCCACCGAGCCATGGTACTGACCATGAGGCACTAACTCTAAGCTTTGTCCCCCAGACATTATCCAAAGTTATTCAGCCAAGTTCATTGGTCACTAGAAACCCCAGCTTTAATCAGCCATTTCACTCTTCCTAAGCCACCATTGCCAAGCAATACCCCCTGGCCTTAAGCCGTCCCGGTCGAGATGCACTTCTTGGTCACTGCACAGCTTGTTAGTGAATCCTCATGAATTTTTTAGTGGTCATAAGTCACCAGTGTGGAGACAGTCCGCTTGGCCATCCGCCAGGACTTCGAAGCCATGTTGAATGATCATGAGTCACCACTCAAGATATCGTCTCCAGCAATCAGCCACCGTTGTCAAGTAATAGTTACAAGCCACAACTGAATTCCTTACTCGCCAATATCCTCCAACGATCTGCAATTTCCCCATAGAATGCTTGCGTCTTCTACTGTGGAAGCTGCAGAAGCAGCTAGTGGTGGCTCTCAGCGGCTGGGAGGCTACACACTTCTCAATCCTAGAATCAATCCCAAGGCTTCTAGCGTGAAGTCATGGTCCCCATCTTATTCACTGCCTCCCCGGCATTTCTTCTTTTCCTAATTGAAGCATTTACCAACTCTTCTGCGCTGCCAGCTTCCATGTTCTAAAGCAAGCGATGAAAGCCCAGGCAGCAGAGATGAGTCACCAAAGTGAAAGAAAAGAAGAATCAATGCCTCCCGGGCACATTTGCTCACGCAGGTGAAACGCATCCTTGCAACGGCCCAGGGTTAGAACGTGTACAGCGTTATCTACAGAGCGATACAGGCACACATTTCAGAAGCTTGAAGTGACCCGAAACGACAAGGAAGGGACGCAGAGAAGTTTCACGAAATTAAGATAGAGGTTTGATGAGATTCATGGTCGCATGTTAAGGATAGTATAGGATAGGATATAAATTCAACCACAGGGCCGAGCTGAACAAAAGTGCTTGCTCCTCAGACACTTGAATTGATCACAAACAATGGTGCACGGATTGCAAAGCGTGCACTCATCCAGCAAATGTGGCGTGCAGGAAGCGCTCCTAATGAGACTCGCTTAGATTACAATTAATGTGCACGGACAGCACAGGGACGAAGCAGAGCGAAACCCAGCAACGTGCGTAGGGCTACTAAAAAGAGATCCTCAGGATATCCTGGAACAACAGTATAGACACTCTGGAAAGGCCCCAGCCAATAGGAGGGCCGGACTGTGCCGGTCAACAGATTCAACGCAACCTGTGAAAATAGTACTAGAAGGTCAAAGGGTAGACAAAAGCATTTAATGCTAAAGGGTAGGTGAAGATAGTAAATGGCCCCTAGCAAGGCTGTGGCAACTTCATTAAATGATGTGCATGTCTGACAAGTAAAATTAGTAGGTCTCACGGAATGCCAGTCTGCTGACGCTATTTGACTCATTTTTGTTCAGCTGTGCCTTGCTGCAAGCAGAAACTGTCTGAGAACTGTAAAAGTGGATGTGCGACACAACCGCATCCACTGCCCTGACAATACTTAGTATAGGACTATAGAAACAGCACGGACGCTACACGGACCTGGTATATTGCACCCATCATCAACTAACATTATCGTTTGCTAGGATCATAAAAGTACATCACAGAAAACTTTTAAAAACTTGGAAATATATTTAAAAAGACAATAAAATGTCAAGATACTAAGTCAACGAGGCAAGGTTGGTGCTAGTTAAACAAAACAGCCTACAAACAACGCAAAACTGGGAGCTAGCACTAAATAAATCATAATAGCAGCAATGAAAGCATTGGTCCAAAGAAGAGGGATCGGGATCTCTCTCTCTCTCTCTCTCTCTCTCTCTCTCTCTCTCTCTCTCGTAAGCGCCTAATGGGTGCACCCATTCGAAGGGACAACTTGGAAACCCCCCGGAAATCATGTGTTCAAACAGATTCTCCGTTATACTTTATATGGCTTGTCAATTAATTGTATCATTATCAGATAGATTTAGTATTGAAAAAAATATCAGATTGTGGTATGTATGTGGGATGGATGCAGAGAGTATGTTGCACAAATTGTCTCTGTAAATTCATATCCATCATGTTTTTATACTTAAAACAAAATTCTATATAAAAAAAAATTGTTTTGTACTTTTCTAAATGTTAGTGTCGCTACTTTTATTCGACATGTTCTGAAATTTCTATTGAATTGAAGTTGCCCTAGATTTACAGTATGCACCTATTCGTACGAACAGTTCAGAGGCTGTCGGTGTCCTCTACCTTTAAAAAGTGTACACACCTCGTGATTGCATTACAGATGATTCACTAAACACAACAAACTACAGGCATTACTAAAAAAATAAATATATATAGCATCCAGTAACTTTTTTTTTTTTTTTAACATTATGAAATTGTATCAGGGAACTGGATAAAATGGTACAGTCTCAGATAACACATTTCGTTCTCTTCACAGCTCGCCTTCCGCTACTCCGCAGTCAGGATATCACTTCTGGGAATCAAAGTCTATTTTTGAGCCAATGCAATAAACACTCCCGGTGCAGATGCCTTTTCTGGAGCTGAAAAACTTGTGGAGGTGGTATAGAGCCAGACTCCGCCACGAAGCGTAAACCAGAGGGGGGGGGGGGGGGGGGGGGGGGGGTGGACAGGAGTAAGTGTGCACCTAAACAACATTCTTCACAAACAATGCACAAAGCGGTTATGAGACATGCAGAAATGAGGCACAGTCTCCTTACTAAGTAATACCCATTAAAACTTAAGGGGAGGGCAAAACTGCCCGACACCCACCGATGCGGCCATTCATTTCAGACTACAAAACTGTAAACCCAAGGTGAACTGAGAAGCAACAAGAGGTTGACATATAGCATCCCACGCCGCACAGAGGGCAGAACATTCTAAATTAGAAGGAGTAACAGAAGGACAAACCTTGGAATGTTGAACAGATGCCTTGAATTGCCAACACTGACCCATACATTACAATGTATTCAAATGAGCTCCCAGCATTCCAATGCTCAAATAAAAGTTGATCTTAGTATAAAGGAAAACTTCGCTGCACACAAACACACCCAGTATCTTAGTTTATAAATTTTGAATTTACTTTAATGACCAACACGTGAGTTGCTAATAATTAACTGGGGAAATGGGTGTAATTTAAGTCGTTACTGGCCCATCCATTTTTTATTTCAAGCATTTTAAGGTTTGGGAACTTCAGGACAGCGGGGTAGTGTACACCTAGGGGCTCCCTTGGCCTCTCCCGTAACTTTTGAGATAGAGTTTTCAGGCAGATGAAGGGGTGCCATCATAGTCCATTATGGTTCTTTACCATCTTTGCAACCTAGACTGGGAAGTCTAAAGAGGACACTAAAATAAAATAAAAATAATAAGAAAGGAAACTCCAAATGAGAACATTCAATGTATTACCCACAGCAATAGCTTAAAATAGTGCTTCCTGAACTTTGTAGAGTCGCAACACAATTTTTATGACTACAAACGTTTGTGACCCATCGTTTGGGAAATACTAAAATAGAGGTTATATGAAGTATCTCCACACACATAAAACCCGATTGATGTGAGGGGGTGGGATGGCTGCTCAGAAAGAATTCTTCAACTCTCTAATCTACACTTCAGTCTGTGGTTCTTGGGTGCCCGCACTTCCTGTGGCTCTTAGGAACGTTGGCCCGCGCCTGTAGGCACCATAGTCATCCAGCAAGATGCCAGCCACTTAATACAAATCCTTATAAGAAAACAATGGTTCTGTCGGGTATGAGCAAAACAATTACTTTGTTATACAAATGAATCAAGGACAATTGAAGAATCAATCAAGAATTGACCACATAAATTGTGAAGTACAGATGACGCACACAACGTAAGAGTACAAATCACGGTAAAGCCAACTTTAGAGGGTGGAATGCTGTTTTTTATATATAAATTGCATCATTTATATAAACACCCATATCATTTGTAAGGCGAGGTTACCAAAGTAATAAACTGTGAGGTGAATCAGTTAATCAGTGACAAAGTGACATAAGTGACAGAATTGTGCATAATACATACAAAGATTGAATACAAAAAACTTTGTACAAAATATACAAGAGGGCCAGTATTGAAGAGAATTACAATGACACCGTTTCACGAATAAATCAGAGTATGTATAGAAACAGGTCTTGAACTGGTCCTAGCAATTGTCGTCGACGTTTCAACCCAGTGTAAGCGACACTAAATCGTCATGTAGGGTCTTCATCAGGACATTAAAATAAACGATGGCAACCTAGCCTATGGTCTAGGATGGCCTAACAATCAAGCGTTCAGGTGTTCAAGGACAGAGCGCCTCATCCAATGGGGTCTCTCAAAAGGCGTTTTCCTGTAAGAAAGGCCGAGTCGGGTGAATGAAATGCGTCGGATCCAATCCGAAATGAAATCCTCCAACTACGAAAGGTGGTGCTGCAGCGTGAGTCGAGATCGCTGCGAATTGATTTCCAATGAAAGAAAATAATCGTACAGAATTTCATTTCGGATTGGATCCGACGCATTTCATTCACCCGACTCGGCCTTTCTTACAGGAAAACGCCTTTTGAGAGACCCCATTGGATGAGGCGCTCTGTCCTTGAACACCTGAACGCTTGATTGTTAGGCCATCCTAGACCATAGGCTAGGTTGCCATAGTTTATTTTAATGTCCTGATGAAGACCCTACATGACGATTTAGTGTCGCTTACACTGGGTTGAAACGTCGACGACAATTGCTAGGACCAGTTCAAGACCTGTTTCTATACATACTCTGATTTATTCGTGAAATGGTGTCATTGTAATTCTCTTCAGTACTGGCCCTCTTATTGTATATTTTGTACATAAAAAGTTTTTTGTATTCAATCTTTGTATGTATTATGCACAATTCTGTCACTTATGTCACTTATGTCACTTTGTCACTGATTCACCTCACAGTTTATTACTTTGGTAACCTCGCCTTACAAATGATATGGGTGTTTATATAAATGATGCAATTTATATATAAAAAACAGCATTTCACCCTCTAAAGTTGGCTTTACCGTGATTTGTACTCTTACGTTGTGTGCGTCATCTGTACTTCACAATTTATGTGGTCAATTCTTGATTGATTCTTCAATTGTCCTGGATTCATTTGTATAACAAAGTAATTGTTTTGCTCATACCCGACAGAACCATTGTTTTCTTATAATAATCATACCCAGGTTCTGAGGGACACAGGGTCACCCCATTGTTAAAACATTTTACTTAATACAAATCCAGCATATTTTCCAACTGTACCGATTTAGGTAGTAGGCTACATACAGCCTTTATTGCAGCCCTACAGACTAGAGATTCACCACGGTCATCATACCACCATAAAGGCCGGGTGGCACAACAGTTTTTCAATAAAAGAAGTCTTTCCATTACTTGGGGCAGAGCATGATTTGGACTCATTTTTAGGTCGAAGCCTACCAGACAGCGTAGCTGCCTGGTTTTCTAAAGATCTCAGGGACATTCAGAAAGCTTTCTTGGGAATAAATTCTACTCGTTGCATATCATTGGCTTTGTGATTTGTAACTCATTTCCTGGCTTTATTTGCTTTAGCCTGTCCAAGAAGAGGTCATCCTTCCCTAGGAGCAAAGCCTTTTCACACCAACGTTTCTTGTATTTTTAGGAGGGCACCTTTCTGCAAACAGGCCTGTAAATCTTGTTCTCATCTCGTCACATTAGGTGTGCATTAAAAGACTGAGGTCAATTGTCAGGCTCTGTCTTCCAACTAGCTTGTTGTTTACTTTTTTCTCCGACTTCAAGTGAGAGGATTAATGTGAATTCATCAATTTCTTGTTAGACAAAATTTGTGAAATTTCAGTTTTTTAATATTCTATTTTGCATAATGTTATTACCAGAGAATGCACTGTGCATAAAAAAAGTTTTGTGGGACAGACAGCAGGGACTGCTTTTCTCCAGTCAGTATCATAGCAACATTTTGTAAGCAAGGTGATGGTGTGGATATAAAAAAAAAAAAAAAAGGGAAGATAAATACCAGCCTGCAACATTTTGCCATGCAAGCGTATTTTTCATGTGATTGCATTAAATTTCACAACAAAATGAAATTTTCGCACACTCTGGCCTTCTCTCAAAGTATTCACTTCCAAGAGTACAGATAATCCTTAAAGTAACTGAAACCCGCATGCGTCAACTGTAACCAAAGCCCCATTACCATACAAGGACATATCATTATCCCTCACTTAAGCACACAGATATTTATTATTTCCTCCTAAGCAGCTTCAATACTTGGAAAGATATTCATCAACGTGTCGCTTGGTAAACTTTTTCATAGAGTAGACCTGCACGGTGGAGCTGTGGAAACCAAGGATAAAACTCAAAGCTTCTAAAACTGAAAATGGAATAAAATCCCAGAATCCTTGCGAGGGGAAGACGGCCCTAGAGTTTGGCCGCGATTAACCAAGATCGATTGCCCAGAAAGATTGTTCCTGCAGACATAATTGATTCTCTCTCGACAAGCCGAGATCTGGCACTGCACATAGAAAACAGGGGGGCGAGGTGATCGTGGAGTTATCATCCATCTTTCTTTGCAGGTGTAAACCAGGTAAGGGACCACAGACCTAGCCTCGGGGTGATGGATTGGCAGCCACCTTTGTGCAGGATTAGAGAACACCATTACCGCTGAGCTCAAGACATGGCTCGTAAGATAAGGTATTACCTCTTCACTAACACCACAGCATTTCACCATGCCCGAAGGACATCGAGGGCTAGGGCTAAAAAATACTATTTCAAAGTAATTAATCAATTCAAATAACTAGGTTTGTAGTATTTACGTCCATTATTCATTGCCAGTGTGTAACATTTCTAGGTGCTCTCAACTGGTGCCAGGGTCAGACTGGGAACCCAAAGTAGCCCTGACAATTTTGTCGGACCAGCCCCAGGAAAGGGAGTAGTTTGAATTGTAAGGCACTGCTGCTTTTGTTACTGAGGGTCGATATTGCAGCATTGCCGCAAACCCAGCCCCCACCACTGCAAAACCTGCCCCAGCCTTCCAGCCTCCCGGGAAAAAGCCCGATACCCGCCACAACCAGTCCAGCCCTAACTGTTGCCAATAAAACTATGGAAGTATTTGGAGTGACTAGATTTGACCAGGATCGAATAGTCCTTCTAAATAGGACTTATGTTTTTGATTAGGTATCTTCTCATGCGTCTACGTCAAACTCTCTGGTGTTAGATACATTGGTAACAGCAGGTCATAAAAAAAGTACACTTAATATGTTAGATAAAAAAAACACAGAAAAGACTAGTTTCTTGTAACAGAGCATTTCCCATGTTTTCAATATCAATTATGACAAGGTGGTGAATAGTTTGGAGCAAGGACTGGCAGAGCAGCCACAATAAACGTATGTAGAATGAATTCTATGTGCTTGCAGGGGAGTCCAGGTTGTATGCTTATATATCACAGGTATAACCTGCATTTCCCACATAATTTAGAGCAGTCGTTAAATAAAGTTGTTGAATCATAGGAACAGAAAGCCAAGAAAGGTAGTCTCCAGTCTCACAGAGTGTGCCAGCTGACTACAAGTAAAGGAGACCAAGCAAGCCATAATCTGAGACGAGGTCTTGCTGTTACGGCACAAATGTGCTTAATTGTGTTTGAAAGAGGAGGGCTTTGATGTCAATACATTTACATTACTTAACTGAACACCAATAACCCAGTATCCCCCAGTTTTACCCCCAAATTACTATGATCTGAGAAGATTTGTATTCAGAAACTAGTGTGGCACATTTACCTCACTAACAGACTGACCAGAAACCCACTGCTAAGTTCGAATTGTCTGACCGCCCACTCAAGAGTCCCTGCAGCTTCCCAGGGCCACACTCCACCACACAAACACTATACAATTCCCACAGAGTCTAATACAAGGGGTTTTAACCTTTTGTATAATGAGAGCAACTTCTGATCCGTGAAAATACTTTTGAGCTACTAAAGGACAAGTTACTCGCACATTGTAAGCAGACACCACCTCGCCCAGCTTCATTGACTTTAAACCCAATGTCCATGGAGCCAGATACTATGGTTTGAACAAAATACTGTGACTAGGGGTATTATGATGGGCCTGCCATGTGCATCAATGAGTGAGTGCCTGGTCTGTGTGGATGTATGAAAGTGTGTGAATGAATGGGATATATGTGTATGGGTGACTAAGTCTGTGTCATATGTACTTCTGACATAACTTTCACCATATGTGGCACCATTACATGTAAACACAAACATACAACCCTTTTTAAAAAAAAAAATGGGAGAAATTTAAAGGGCAGAATAATGTTCTGCCAAAATGTTTGTAATAAGGAACATTTCTCTGCACTTTAAATTTCTCCCATTAAAAAAAAAAATGGCTGCATTTTTCAGTTATAAATACGGCACTGTCTACCAGACACTGGAGCTAGATGTATGAGGTCTGTAAATGTGACACTTGGAAAAGGGAGAAGATTAAAATGAAGAGTTAACTTAATCACAAAGTTAAGCCTGAATTTTGTCCCTTTAAAAGCATTCAGAAACAGCATTTTGTGCTCATGCTCAACTACTGAGTTGAGAACAACTTATTTAAGAGATAAATACCTCAGGGTGTCAGTTCCTAACCTCCGACTCACATGGATCACAAATCTGAGTGGTGCACTGATCATTATCAGGCTCTATTTGCAGCATGGTTACAATGTAAAAAAAAACACAGCCTTGCATTAAATTCAAAAAGGTAAACACTCACAGTTCTTATTAAAAAATAAACTAAATGCTGGGAGTTACTGATTGTAGACACCTGGTGTAATAGGACTGCTCTATAAATTAAATAGGTTGGACTTTCTATCTTCAGATCCTGCACTAAAAAAGTCTCACTATTGCCAAAGGCAACCATTACCATTAAGTTGCATCCTGTTGTATATCCCAGAGTAAGAATGAAAACAAATGTACAAAAAAGGAACAAACAGAAGAGATGGCACACAAGTTATACAAACAATCACAGTGGCCAAATGACTACAAAGAAAGCAAACATCATGGAAAACTATAACCATCAGATGGAAATTAACGTAATTTGAGCCTCAAACTCAAATATTTAAGATTAAGTTTTGTTATTGTATACAGTTATTTCAAACGATAATTTATTAAAACCATAGAAGTCACATTTGTTCAATACCTATCATTCA
>NC_140583.1:1024232123-1024252123 GCF_964204655.1 Triturus cristatus | reverse complement strand
CCAACAGAATTGTGACGTTTCCGAAAGCTCAATAGGTTTCTGGTGAGCTCAGTTATTGATACAAGACACCCTAGGGCCTGAAAGAAGGGACAAATTAAGCAAATATGCTGAAAAACACAAAATGTTAGAGGAAGTGTGTTGGTTGGGCGCTACAGGGATTGTGTTAACTTCACACTTGGGACAACAATCAAGGCAGTATCCAAAGATCCATTTAGGGAGTCCAGAATTCATTCAAACATAGGTCACTGTACTAAACAACCAAGTTATGTCAAGCCCGAGTGTTGCTGTCCATCAGGAAAGCATAGGTGAAGAGGCGCATAGTGGAACCTCCTTCCAGTTAGATCCTCCACTGGATTTCCCTTTAGAAAATGAATATGCAGAACCCTTTCAAGACATCCAAGAATAGTTCACTGACAGACCACAATTATCTGGATGAGTTGCATATCTTTTGCAGCAATTCCTCTATCCACCATAGGCATGACTCTAGCAACTCAACAAGCCAGATTTGAGTTTGACCAAGGCAGCAGGCCTCAAGTGAGCATTTTCCAAAGCACAACTGACCACATATGATAATTATGTGGTCACAGGCAGGAGATTATACCGAGTGTCAGCGTACATGACTGTTGCCAAGAAACCAGCTCTTCCGATTTACATGCCACCTCAACTTAGTATATAGAGAACACAGCACCTCAGATACAAGAAAGGTCACCTGGTAGGAACATCCCCATTACATGCAGCAGCTACTAACAAGGTAGGAATCCCAGCATCTTGCAAAGCTACTAAACACGAATGGAACTCTACATCTTGCATGGAAACAGAGGACCATGTACACCACCATGCCTATTACACACAGCAAGAGCCAACCAAAGAGAACCCTGCTGTGGGTTAGCCTTTGGCTAAAGCTGCAGTGGGTCAGTCTCTAACGTCTAGGTTATGTCAAGCTACTGATTCACAAACACTGCATGGTCAAAGGGCATTGCACGTGCCCCTGCAGAGCCCTAGAGACTGAGCATAGTGCTCACTGCTGAATCCTTGTGAGTATAGTGGTAACCGCCGATGCCTTGTGTGAGTGAGTATGGTGCGAAATGCCGAGCCCTACTGACGGAACATGGTGCCAAGTGCAGCACTGTAGGGAGTGAGCATAGTCTTTAGAGAGGAGTCCCTGTGTAAGTGGGTACTATGCTCATTCAGAAAATAGAGCACCCTGCTATGTGCAGAGCCATAGCGACTGCTCAGAGTGCTAGGTGCAGAACCCGTGAATGAGCGAGTGAATATGGTGCTAACACCCTTAGCGAGTAAGCCTGGTGCTATGTGCAAAGTATAGGTGTGTGCTTGCAGGGACCATCCATGGACCACAGCTCGAGAGGGCAGCAACCTTCACACAGTGTCCATCACTACTCCATTGGCCAAGATTTGGTACAAAGCTCTTAATTTCTCACAGGAAACGCACTTAAAGTGCAGAAAAGTAAATCAACACGCTTCTCTTTGCACTTAGTGTCCCATAATAACTACCACGTAATCCGACCACATGCTCCAACAAAACACAAAGAACAGTGTACTGAGCAACTTCAGACAGCCAAGAACGGGGCACACCACTGCAATCAATATGGAACAAACCTGAGGTAAAATAAGGGGGACGGACTACAATGGAAGACAGGTCCGCGACCTCCCACGGAAGGAGCACATCAAACAAATTGTTCTCAATAGGCATATTCTGAAGAACACAACTTCCAACCTCAATAATTTCCTTTTTCGGAAAAAGTTTGCCGGTCCAAATCCAAAACACCAAATCCTCATTCTTAAGCGCACAGAAGGATGGAAATTAACTTCTTATGGTTTAACACATAAAACAAATCAACCAGCATCAATTTTAAGTCACTTGAACTCCGACTGACAACTTTTAAAGCCTACTTCAGAATACAGGTGTATCCATTGACCAGGAAAGGTACTAACAGTACTCTGGAAAGAAATGTTGCTTTCCATACCCAATGGTAGCAGGCGTGTCGCAGTGGGCGATGTGTCTGGGGGCAAGGATGGAGGAGTGGTGCCACTAGCACCAGAAAAAATGAGGTAATCTCCAGTAGCAGCCGACACCAAGAAATACCATCTGAGTGGGTGGAGGGGGCGCTGGAGGGAGAGGTGCCTGTGGGAAACTCGCAGAGGAACGCAAGGCGAGGGTGGTATTGCAAAAAAAGAAAACACTTGCGTCCCGCTCCTCTATGCAGTACTTGTCCCAGGAGTCCCTGGGAAAGCATCACTACTCCCAAACAATCCCAGTGCGGCTCAAGAATGAGAAGAGCAAGGGAATTGGCCTGACCGGGCTGAGGAGACACTCCGCTCAGGGCAGGGAGTCTGCTGTTTCTCCAGCCCAGCTGTGTAATGCAGCCGGGTTGGAGAAACCCAAGTGAGCATGTGTGTTTGGCTGACATAAGACTGCCAGCCAAACACACATGCACACTTAGAAGTGCACATACCACACCTCCTCCAGCCCCCCTCCCATGCCCCGGCCCCACCCCTCCCTGCACACGCTGGCTCAGAGCCAGCAGCTAAAAAAGAAAACAATAGCAAGATATAGTTTTTGTCTGCTGGCTCTGACCCAGTGGGGCGACGCGCCTCCGGCACTGCATAGGAGTCGCCCCTGGTAATCTCTTCAATTTGTATATTCGCAATGTCATTTTAAATGTTGCTCAAAAGTAGCAGCGGCTTCTGAGCTATGGCGGAGAAGCATAGCCTTCTCTGCCAGCACTTTAATAAATGTAAAAATAAAACTACAATAAAAATGCTTTAAAACCGATTTTATTATTGTTTTATTTAGCTTGAGCAGAGGCTTGGGGCAGGGCCAGGGTGATAAGCTGGAAGGGGAGTGCTGGGCTCTACCTACACTGTGCATGTGTTTGGCCAGCCTTCTCAGGTGGGCAAAACCCACATGTGCAGGGAAGGTCTCTCCAACCCCAGCTGCATTGCTTGGGTTGGAGAGCAGGCACAGACTCCCACTCTGTCCTGAAGCACTTATCAGCGCTCAGACCAATCCTGAAGCTGCTCTCAAGCATGAGAGTAGCTTCAGGATTGGCCGCAGGGCAGGCTGCGAGCCTGTGCCTGCCTGTAGCAGCATAGAGGAGCAGAAGAGCGCGAGGCAATGCTGGAGGGCAGCAGGCAATTACAAAAAAGAAAATCTGCATCTGAAGACCCCCCCCCATCCCCCGCCTCTTTTCCCCAATACGAGCCGCTCCTGCTCAAATGTAAACCGGAGAATCAGTTAATTGATCATTGTACAATAAAATAAACCTTACATTTGCTTCCTCTTCACAAATTTGGCTTTGCACAATTCCACTTGTTCATAAAAACTTAAAAACAATTCTGCCTGAACAGGGTCTTATTCTTAAATGTGATAGTCATACAGTTCACATCCGCAACATCCCTAACTTTGTTTGTCCATCTTGCAAATGACTTATAACACTTGCTACAGAGTAATGGACTATTAATGCAAAGATTAGAGTTGCCAAATTAGCGACTAGCTTCAGACCCAAAATCGGATCTGTGCAAATAATGGATTCTAACAATCTGGTCCAAAAATAAATATTGAGTGAACTGGACTGGATATCACCTTGCACAGCGAGTGCTGTTCTGCTCACCTTGTTAACATGGACTCGTGGATTATGTGCCTGCAATAATAGCAAAAGAAACAATTGATGGACGGAATGCTAGACAGAGCAAACATTCACACCCGGTCACAAGGATCTGGGTTATATCCATCATTCTTTTGCTCAACACTCCACCCCAGTTTGGACCTAGCCATATGCAAATCAGTCTTTACCCTGTTCCTTGTGGGAACAGTCCAGCCCGAACTGCCAAGCCAGGTCCTCCCTGGACCGGAAACAAGACTCCTGGGGCCGGTTTCAGGATATCACCCCTCATCAGCCAGGCTAGCCTGAATGCAGTGGTGTAGTGAGTACGGGACCCACATCTGGGCATACCCTTCCCACTTAGGATGACAGGCTATAGAAACAATTGACGGAAGGAATGCTGGACAATGGAAACATTCATCCCCAGTCCCAAGGATCTAGGTTAAGTACATTTACATTTTGCTCACCACACCACCCCAGTTTGCATGGGTCACCCCGAGTGGGATGGGTATGCTCAGATGTGGGTCCCATGCTCTCCATGCCACTGGAGTCAAGCTATCCTGGCTGATGAGGGGTGAAAGCCTGAAACCAGTCCCAGGATGCTTGTTTCCAATCAAGAGAGGACCTGGCCTGGCAGTTCGGGCTGGACTGTTCCCATTGGGCGCAAGGTCAAGACTGATTTGCATATGGCTGGGTCCAAACTAGAATGGCCTGGTGGGCAACAATACGATGGATTTAGGCCCAGATCTCTGTACTGGGGTGAATGTAGGACATTGCTCTGCATTCTGTCCATCAATAGTTTTTTGCAATAATCGGCACACTGTGATAAAGACAGATTGTACACCTTCGAGGGGGGAACTCACAGGAGCAGAATTGATCATTCAGATATAGCATTAAGGGACAAAATGGTTGATTTTATAGTACAATCTCGAATGGACAGTGACTATAATGCCCTACATCTTCGCACGAGTAAATAATTATTTGCACTTCTCTTTGAACATAGCGGCCCACATAACTATGAACACCACGCAGAGAATGTTTGTAAGTCCATTAAATACCCTAGGTTATCAGCAAATAATGAGTCAATGGCGGAAATGTACAATTCTTTTTGTTCAGCATTCACTCCCTAGATCCATCGTCTGTCCCATGAAATTCCAAATACGGAAATTCATTGATCCTTGTTCAGTTGATGAAATACATGTTTTTTTTTTTTTTTTAACAGACATCAAGATCGGAGCCTCTAAAAACGTGGTTTTCAAGGAACTGTTGTGAAGCTAAATTGTCTTTGATTTCAGCAATAAAATGCCAACACACACTGCAAGGGACCATGATACTAAAATCGTACATCGAAGTAAACGGAACTGGGATGAGGCCAACTGGACGGATCTCACTGAGGCATCACAACGAAAATATAGGGCTACATTTTGGTATGTAATTCCGTGGCAGCTGGTGAGGTATGAGAGGTGAGGCTGAGCTTGGTCTCGGGGGCTTGGGTTTCCAAGGCATTTTTTGGGGAGGGTGGCTACATGCAAAATAAAGTTAGCCCATTGTCTTACCACCCAAACAACCAGAAAGACAACATCCTTTCACCGTACACATATTGTGGCACCCAAACATACTCTTTACTACATGATGGTGTGCACCAGAAATATAATATTTCTTTATGCAAATTCTGCTTAGGACGCACTGTCGCATTCCCGGAAAATCAGATTAAGGGGTATTACTTATGAGTGTCACAATATATATTAAATCACTTCTACATAATCTTTACAATTCAGCAATAAGGAGACAAATGCTCGTTTGCAGTCTTTGCAGCTTGTATTAAAAAGGAATGCCCTGTAGTTCTTACATAAAAACACTTATGGCTGAACGGAAAATATTGCAAAACTATTGTGCCCTTTTCTTGGTTTATACTACATGCAAAGTACAGACCAGCTTGCTCTTTACCATGCTGCACAAGCAGCAACTACCGAGCAAATTAGCATTTTCTCCACACTTGTAATAGTGCAAAGTGTATTCAGTTTGAGGCCTTGATAAGCCGATCACACCTCATTTCAGAGAATTTAGGAATGTTTAATGCTCCCTATACTAGGGCATAATTTAAAGTTACCCCCATCCTATGTACCGTCTTGACAGCAGTGCATTTATCTGTTTCTCACAGTAGGCGTGTCAGTAACGATCTGAAACCGGTTATCAACGCTCATGTGGTCAGGTAGAAAATGCATAGTTTACATTTTTCATCAAGTATGGAGCGTCTAGGAACTCTCAGCCAACCTGTTGGTTAAGGTGAAACGCGTGCAAATGTTCAGCCTGAGGCGACAGGCATACCTTTCAGAGCATGCGAGGCGTGTACTAACCGCAGCACACTAGAATAACGGACTGATGCAGACATCGACCCGCACACAGGGCCGGACTGGGAACACCAACCAGCCCAGGCAATTCAGTCGGACCATCCCTGGGGGTGGGGGGTGATCTGCTAGTGAGAAGCACTGCTGGTGCTTATGTTACAGGGGGGTTATATTGCAGTACTGCTGCAAAAGCGGCCGTCAGTAAGAAAATGACTCCCACCACCCAAAAAAACAGCCTGACCCTTCCGGCCCACCAGGAAAAAACACCCGGTGCCCGCTACAGCCAGTCCAGCCCTGACCGCGCAGAAAATGCCATTAGGTATACTTAAGTTTACATCAGCCCTATAAATCGCTGAGAAAACCACGCGAAGCACGTAAAACAGAAGAAATGCTGTTTGGTTGTAACCATAAATTTGCTGGGCCAAATTAGTAGGTAGAGCCAATGACATTCAATCATTGGCTTAGGTCATGAAGAGTAGGACTAAAAGTGCATTAATTTGAATCGAATGTTACTATTACATTCTACAGAATTGGATATATAATCTACAAGGATAATCTAGCGAATTTCATCAAATGAAAACACAACCGAAACAGCAAATGCATGGCAAGAGGATGAGTCGGTCATAAAAAAAAAAAGTGCAAAGCTTGCTTAATATACAAAAAATCTTGGAATTTCCAAAAAATGCCAGGTGTGTTGACTCCTGAGGCAAGGCAGAGTTTAAACTTCAAACGTTTTTTTAGGGACATTTGAGGGAGGAGTCAAGACAAATTCAGGTCACATTACGCTTGGAGTAAATGAGCAGCATTTAACAAGAATGGACTGTGCAAACTGTAAAAAGAAAATATGTCTGAGATGTGCACATATAAAATCAAAGATGAAAGAAAAACAACAAATGTGTACAACAAATCTTAAAAGGGTTTAGCGATATAACTAATCAAGGTTTACACAAAAACAAACTGAAACATAACCGAGTAGTATCAGATGCTACCACCGGTCTATTGAAAATCAACAAAGTTGAGAATGACAGAAGATATTAATTTCAAGAACTACACTGGAGTGGAAGAGATGGCCGAAAGCGGATACGGTAAACAACTTTTGAAAAGGAAGAGAATGGGGTTTAAACGGATTGGGGAAGCTAATGCAAATTTGAATGTAATGAAATTAAGACATGACTTAACACGGTTAACATCTTTTTCTCAAAGGAATTTTATTATCTCAAGTTTGTAACTCTAAAGAATTTTTCCCCACTTCTGGCTTTTGATCCCGCCCACCCACACAATTTTCCAGTGAGAACAATTTACAGATTTACTAAAGGTTTTCTGATAGAAGTCTCAGATTTCAGCAAAAATATGTTTGTTAAATAAAGCAGAAATACCATCAGCAGTGGGAGTTGAAACTGTGAGCAGTTTCTTCTGCAGTGCAGGATTTGAGGAGAGAAAGACTGAATGAGGCCTTTGTAGAAGGACACAATGAGGAAATAACATGCCCAGAAGCACTTTGCAATAATATATCATGAGGCGGCACCCGCTGGACGGGGCTGCAATACGGAAGTAGCCAAGGGTCAGAAAGAGGAATCATTGAAGAAACAATAAAGGGATGGGGGTTCGAACTGAAAGGTTAAAACAGGCAGGTGTCTCAGATGTGAGATGATCTGATGGATGAGTTCGCAAATAATATGATTAGGGCCACTGTGACCCACTATTCAATGCCTTTATTAAACCCAAGTCAAGGTTGAATCCCCTCCCCACCCGGTGTCACCCTAGTGGAGCAGCCCAATATTCTGCTACGAGAGACTTAGCCTGCAGGCACAAACTCCACATTCAGAATGAATGGAGTAACAATCAGTGGGAAGATGGCGGAAAGCAAAGGCAACAATCAACACAAAGTTAGACCCCAGAGATTCATGAACCGGCAATTGTCTCCAAATGGGAGCCAGCAATCAATGAACATCAGTGTCCCGAAGCCATTAACCTATTGGCACCAGACTGTAATAATGGAGCACAATTAGGCGCACCGCTTACCAGAAAGAACGCGCACAAATAAAAGGTTGTTCAGCTCCCATTTTTGTTCGCACAAAGAGAAGGGACACAACTTTGACTGCAAGCTAGCACTCAGCCATTTTTCTGCCCGAGTCGCGTTCATCAGCAGAAATGAGTGAAACGAGGCGTGAAGGAACATTGCTGTCATCCGTTGTGTTAGAGTGTCCCAGGAACGCAGTAAAATCCCGCGGGAGAGGAGGTTAACTGAAATGAAGCCCTAAATTTACAATTGAGGTATGGCAGCTTCCCTACACCAGCCTTGAGTGGCGGCATCCCTGCTAAGCATAGGGCTGCTCGTGGGGTGGGGAAAGCATGACACTGCTCTGCAAATATTTTTAGGAAGCATCTGAACAAATACTTATCTCCCTTGAAGGAGGTAACGGGGAGCAGGTAGGTGGCCCTGCTCTGCAAAGTTAGCTTCCATGGCAAAACTCATCTTTAGGGAGCTACTATAGAGAGGCTACCTCACTGGGGGGCAGTGGGACATGTTTTTGCTGTGGGAGGGTAGCATGCCTCAATGGATGGTGGGTCTGAACAGGAGAGGTGCAATGCTACTCTGAAAAAAGTACCTATAAGGAGCTACATTGCAAAAAAAAAAAAAGAAAAAGGGGTTGGGGTTGGGGAAGGAGGTTGCGGGGGGGGGGGGGGTTTGTGTGTGGGCACATCACCTTGCTCTGCAAAGTCAGTATAAGGGACAACTGTGGTAGAGGGAGAGGCGGAGTGCTCTGGAAGGAGTATTTGACACCTGCTGAGTTGGGTGTGATTAGTAAGAATATTTAACACAGTTTCACGGAGCATTATAGCGGCAATCTGTGCTTTACAGCAAGAAAGGGCACAAATACAGATGGCAGAGTTGCGGACATTTCACCACGTGGCAAACTCCAAATCACTCTCGATGCCGTGTACGCCCCCATGGTGCTTGCCTATTTTTTTGCTGATTAATTTCAGAGCTTTGTGCAAGTCTCATCATGCTATTAAAGGCGTCCTCATCGCATACAAGCTGCAATACTACTTGCCGGTACCAGGTCTACTGCCAGCACACCAGAACCTTCTGATGGCACCGAAGATTAAGACAGCTGGTTGCAGTGCATTCTCGATTCAGGCCTGCAGCCTCTAGGGTGACCTACCAGTGCACTTGACATTTGTTACTATCTAACTCTCCAATGTACCCTGAAAACCTTGTTCACCTTTACTGGCTAGCTTCGTGATCACCCTGTACGTCTTCCGGATACAAGAAATTGCAGAATTTGTTGCGCTGGGCAAGACATACTTGCAATTAGGAAGGAAGGACTAATGGAAGCTTATTTTACCCTATGAAATACAGCAAAGATAGACAGGCCAATCATGCCCCACCACACTCAAGAGAACAGGGGCCATCCAACCCTAGCAGATCCCCAAGAGTCACCAAGGCCCTTCCAACTCAGCAAACCCAGGAGCACAAAGGACCTACCTACTCTACCACACCCAGGAGAGTCAGAGGCAATCAAACCTCAGCATACCCAAGAAAATCCAGATGTTGGGGCACGTTTCAATCACCACAGCTACTTAACAGAGCAAACTGACACAAAGGCTTCTTCTAGCACGCTCAGGAGTCAGAGGTACATTCTGTTCTCCTGCACACAGGATAATGCCAAGGAAGGCCATCCACTCTTGCTCACGCAGGAGACACATGTCAAGGACAAGGCCTCTACCATCCCACAAAAAGTTGCATTGGCCCATCCCGCTCGAAGATACCCTGGACAGAGAACAGCCCCATCCATTTCTACCACACCTCTAGGAGTGACCGTCTCATCCTAACAAAGCAAACCTGACTGATGTTACAAGGCTTTATCCTAAACAGCAGCACCCAGTTTAGTCATGGAAGCCATTATACTCTACAACACTTAAGACAGCATCAATGGGGACCATTCTACTGCAGCAAACTCAGGAGAAAGCCACAGAGGAGCATCTGAAACTAACACACACAGGCGAGTCATGAAGTTGAGTCTGTTTTACGACACACAGAAGCACACCAGAGATCACAATCAAAACCTAACAGAGTCCCAGCCTACTGAACCACACACAGGAAGGAATCAACTGTGTGCATCCTATCCAACCATCCCCAGGAGATCCCAGACTATCAATTCCTACCATACCACAACCAAAACAGGTGAAAGCCATCCTATTCTGACAACTCAATTTGACTGTCACATCAAGAGCAAGGTTTGGACCCCTAATCCAAGACATCCAACCATTCCACACTGAAATACATCTACCCATCCATATATAGCTCTCTATATATATGAAAAAAACAAGCTGTACAGTGGAAATTATGGTGGGCTACAGTAGTAAACATAGCATTTCAACTCACATCAGGAACATCTTTAAGAAATGATAAAGCTGAACAATAAATGCGGGCCGACCAGACAATGAAACCTTGGTACATGTCATCTGAATGAGCGTATATCAATTCCAGTGCCACTTACAGTCCATGCATGCCACATCCGCAAAGCAAACATCGTCTTGTGGGCCTCCATCAATCTACTGGTCGCCTCACCCGATTAGTTTGAGATTTAGACTGCCTGGTTGTCATGGAGACAATGATTTTTGGCATCATCTGTGACTGGTTGATTTGTCCCTTCATTCTATGCAGTACTTCCCTGCACTTGCACAGAGTCGACCATCTGTCGCGCTGACCCGGATTTTGTACACAGCTGGAACCTCATGGCAGTGCAAAAAACTACACCGTTGTCGCTCTTCTCCATACTAATGCTTTTCGACAACGCTTTAAAAAAAATTGAGCTAAAGATGAAAATAAAACAGCAGCTCAGTTTACAATATCATGCCTTCCAGGAGAAAAGATGGCTCGGTATACATTCTCACGGCTCACAGACTAGATATTCAAATTCTGGCAAGGCAAAGTCAGCCTTCCATGCTTCCAAGGTTGCATAATCAAGTACCATTAAACTGAGTAATAACTTTTTATTTGCAGCTGCAAATGTGTGGTATGGGCGGCACTACATAAAACGAGCATCCGCAAAGCCAAGAATGCCTTGGCTGTGAAATGTGTGATCTGACCTTTTTGTTTTGTCAATGCTTGTAGCACATAATTATCAGCAAAAATGTTTAAAAAAAAGAAAGAAAAAAAAAATCTAAATTTGCTGGTCCCAGTGTGACGATGTACATGTATCAGCACACTTGCATGCATCATCACGCTGCAGCTGCACGTTTTTTGTATGCTTAACAGCCAACAAAAATAAATAAAAGTTTGGTTTTGGTGCTTAACAGATAAATAAAAACAGTAATAAGCAGGTGTCATCATATTGGAGTGTAGTTTTCTTTTTTACTTTTTATTTACTGTTTCAAGATGGCAGATGCCGGTCCTGAACCAGTAAATTGAAAA
This sequence comes from Triturus cristatus, assembly GCF_964204655.1. Taxonomy (NCBI): domain Eukaryota; kingdom Metazoa; phylum Chordata; class Amphibia; order Caudata; family Salamandridae; genus Triturus; species Triturus cristatus. The sequence continues at coordinate 1,024,240,730 of NC_140583.1, read as the reverse complement.
AATAAAGTGTGTGACCTCCAATTGGGGAAGGAAAGCTTTAAGGAGGGGAAAATAAAATATAGGGATAGGCACGAGAGGGATGGAGGAGCTTCTGGTGTGGGTTATTAAAAAAAATGAAAAAAGGCGGAGCAGGGAAGGGGCAATTGATGGCAGAGCAATTGATGAGAGGAGCAACATGGACAGTGCGGGAGATAGGGTTGTGAGAGTAGGAGCGGCACAATGGATTGATGGTAAGAAGTATTTCAATGGTTTCAGCTGTGGAAGGATACAATCCACCAATCAAAAGATGCTGATGGAGCTACACTCCAGCAGAGGGCCAAACATAAGAGGAAGGAAAGCCATTGATGGGAATCAACCAAATGTGGATTGATAATAAAGTTAACCAATGAAAACCAATCAGCTTACTCAAGCCCACGCTAAGAATTGGAGCTGTACATAATCGATCTTCCACAGAAGCTAAAGATTTTGAAGGGGCTGTTAAGGGGCAGCACTGTGAAATGACCACTTATTACTCTATGAAGACATTTGCTAATGGAGTTGTAATTCAAAATTGGAGTAGTCATCCCTCTCATGGTACAGGACAACTTGAAGGACAAACAGATCTGAGAAAGCCTGCCCTTCCCGTCCATAGTAAACCTAAAGTATGTGACGACCTTGAATAAGTCTCCGCATTCTGGGCATCAATCAATAGTCTCTACTTTCTTTCAATCACTCTTTCATCATGAAAACCTAAGAATGGCCAAAAACTTGCTATGAAAATTCCAATATTTTCCCTTAAAATAAAGACTCTGGAAGTTATGTGATGCCAGTCAACGGTACGTGGCTTCTATAACCATATTAAGTAAAACAAATGGAAGCCACAATTGTAGTTTTTCCAATTGTCACGAACAGTAGCATTTGCACAATAACTGAATCGGTCACCGATATTCAAAGGCACGATTTTCCTGAATTAAATTAAATTGCTAAGCAAAAATAAACCTACTCCTATGGTTACATGACACAAGTAGGATGTAACTTAGATATATGCACAGGTCATTTCTAAAGAGAAAAATATTGCAGAAGCCCACCAAAGTATTGAAAAGAAATATGGTTGTGCGATTATCTCGAGACTGGAAGACTTTCACCCCCATGTCAATGAACCAAACAACTGGGCTGTCCGACTGCTCCTAGAGCCCACTCATCCTCAGGTGACACTGTCCGACAGAACCTGGAGACAGTTTTCTTGCGTGCAGCATCAGCGTCCCACCCTCAATCTCAACCCCTTTTTTGCTTCAAAGAAAGATGGTGGCAATACAAAAACTAGACTACTAGCCTATATTTGGTAATCAAAAATGAACATTAGCCTAGCTTTTAAAAAAATCACTCATTAGGTCTACTAAAAACATATCCAACAAGTCAGAAATAAACACCCAAAAACTGACAATATTCGGACTTTAAAAAAAAGTCCACCAAGCAGCCCAGTAGGGTTCACACACAGGCTAGTCTATAAAATGCTCTAGAAGTCTATACACCCTTAATGTCGACACTTTTCTTGGAGCATAGCCGAATGAACTCAGATTTCCGTACAACTTCTATCAGGGTGTGCAACAGAAAAAAGTGTGTTAGGCAGGCAGGACAGCAGGCCCATGTATAGAATCAATTATATTCCATTCTTAAATAATTAACAAGACTTGAATTTTACCTTTCAGTGATTAAATCCAATGACATTTCCGGGGCTTCTACAAATGCTAACAGAAATAACAAATAACAAAAAACTAGATTGGAATCCCTATAAAACATGACCAAGTTTAATGAAAAGGATGCTGCTTCTTCACTTGCTTTGACCAGGTCTTCGAAGGGTAGTCTGGTTTCTACCTTCGAACTACTAACAGTGGATATGATCAAGCATACAAAACACAGTACAACAGGAGACTTTGAAATGCTGGTGCGCCAAAGGATGACATGGAAAGACAGTTAATAGAAATTAATACGTTAATCTGCAAACAATATATAACTTTTTGGCCAACATGCAAAAAGATAATGAGGTCGCTTAAAGAGAAAAAGAAACCCCATCGACGGTCTTTGAAGTATAGGAAGCGGGACCTTGTCTGGCTTGCCCTGCAACAAGCGGATCTAAAGAAAAATGTACGGGCTTTTTGGTGCATAATTACCCTTAATTCTGGCTTGAAAGGGGCTTGCCAGCACACGAGACATTATGATATAAACCAATTAAGGAGACCAATCCCTTTGAGTTGTCCATCCAAATGATCAAATTTATTTGGCCTCCAGCCTATGATCAGATAAAAGGGTAGATCAGCAGAGCAAAGTCCTCTGCTGCGATGGGCCCTGATGAAGTCCCTCTCCTAGTATTGAAAAACAATCCTAAAATGTGGACCAGGTAGCTGGTACCCCTATTTGAACGCTGTTTTTCCACTTTATTGCCGAAATCCCAGAGAGGGAGCACCCGCTTCCCTTTGCACAAGAAACAAAGTAAACAAGTCCCAGGGAACGATCGTCAAATTACATTGTTGGGCGAGGTGGGGAGAAAATATTTACTCCGAGTTGATAAGATCATCTGAAGATGGATGTGAACATTATTCTCAGGAACAATCTAGTTTCAGAACGAACTGCTCTGTCACAGACATCATTATTAGATAAAAATGTTGCTAGAAACAAGTCATTTATATGCACCTTTGATTGACTTTTCTACAGCATGTGATCTAATGAAAAGACCAACTTTTTGGAGGAAGTTATCTTGGTTGGGGATCCCAAGTGGTTTACTCAGAAAATGCGTCTCTTCACTACTCTACATGGTGTAAAATGCTACTGGGAGAAAATAAAGGCCCGCCTAACCACATTTCTACTTTAAACGGGTTAAAACAGTGTTGTGTGCAGACACCTTATTATTTCCACTCCCTCTTGGAATTCCCAAGCCAGCTAAAAGAGGGAAGAAATCACCCATCGAAAGTCTGCTCTAAACACACGTATACGCTCTTATACATGGATGATATCTGGTTTGATCAGAACCCGTATAGGACTTCAATCAAGCCTGAGAGGATTACATAGGCAAGCACAGATGCATTTTTTTAAAGATTAAAACACCTACCAATTTAATATTTGCGTTTCCAGGTGGAAGAAAAGAACTAACACATTCAATTGGTATCCAGGGAATGAAAAGCTAAAAGTAGTTAATAAATACAACTATTTAGGTAGAATCTTTCATTGCAACTTAAGTTGAGCTGCATTTTATTAACCTGTGCAATAAAGCATTAGCACATGCAAATTCTATGCAGTGTGTATTTAGTTCCTTGGGGAGAAGACACTTTAATTACACACTTAAAATTTACAAAACTAAAATTCCCCCTGCATTAACATATGTCTTCGAGCAGACTCCAATTGAATCTTGGTCCTTTTTTAGGTCTCGCCTCCGCTATCGTGTAAGCGATGCACTACGAGACATTTAGTAGGTGGGTTTAGAAAGTGCTACCCACATTTTTGTGCTGGCGACAAGCTACAGTGCACGATGGCGTGCACAGCTGCTCCCCGCATTCCCCCCTCCCTTCTCGCCCAGCCATCTGCCTTTCATCACGGCACCTAGCATGGCGCCTGGTCTCATTTCTTTTGACCATGCCTTCACGGGTCACCATGCACATAAGGTGAAACATGAATGGGCGCTGAGCTTTATATTTTAGCGCCCCCCCGCTTTCATGGTTCTACTTTTTATTATAACCACGGCACCCGTTTTACTGAGCCCCCGGTGCCGCTCGGCAGGTCCAGCGGCACAACATGGATCATGGGCCCATCATAACCTGTACCTTCTGCTCGCTGTTGAGCTGCTCATTTTTGCACTGGCGGTGTGGCCCTGAAAGCAGCTTCGCGGTCCCTGCCATTGGCGGGCAGAGCAGGCTCATCCCTGCGTTCTCTTTTTTAAAATTTATTTTTGTAATTTTGGCGCCCGTAGCTTCTGCTAGCCGTTGATCTGCTCTGTTCTGCGCTGGTGCTTTGGCCCCGAAAGCAGCAACGGAAGCAGGAGGCTTGGGCGAAGCTGCTCTCCGCTGTCCCCGCCATCGATGGACTGAGCGGTCACCAGCTACGGAAGCAGGAGGCTCGGGCGGAGCTGCTCTCCAAGGCCCATGCCATTGATGGGCAGAGCAGTCACCCGAGGCGCCGCGTCATGAGCAGATGAGGGGCCCATGGGTTCGAGGAGCAAACAAGTGTTTGTCTCTGTGTTGGACTTCGGTTTGTCCATTGTGCAGGTGTAAATCTTGCGCCTATGTTAGCTTGCCAGGGGCTGTACTAGGAGCAGTTCAACCTTCCTTTCACTCCCGGCGAGTACCACTCCGGGTCCTCGCCCCTTGAACATTTCAAAATGTACACATTTGCTGAATTCACTTGACTAAGCAACATCTTTAAAATGCATAGTACAGCCTTATTTTTCTCTTTACCAAGGGATTGCAAACCTCCTCCGGTACCTCTCTCCTATTGGACTGCCTTTTTGTTGGTTTTGCACACTGTGGCATGCTCCTTAAAGCACTGTTTGCTTTACCCTCTCCCACTTCGCCTTAAGAGCCCTCCCCCCACTTGGCACACACACAACCTTCCCCTTAGTGAGGCAGCAACGCCTCTTCAGTACTCACTCCTCCTCTGCTGCATTTGCTGCTCTGGCCAATCGCCTCCCTCCACGCCCCGGGGGTCTCCCTGCTCCGCTAGGGCACAGATCCGCCTGCACTATGCAAGTAGCATTAACCACACTCAAATGTTACATAAATAAGGAACAATAAATATCTAAGAATGCAAGGCAAGGACGGTCTGACTTTCTTTTGTAAATGTAGCAACAATATTTTGAAAACTGACTTTACGCACAATGCATCTAATGTCCAGAAACTAGTGATCGGGAATCGCTTTTTGGCGTTTCCGATCTATAAATTTTGCCTTTAAAATATTTTTAGGTTTAAGGTAGAGATCGACAAAATAACATCTGTGACAAAGCAGTGGAGCCAACTTAGGAAGTTACTAGCGAGCCATTTTCCTCTGGTCCCCCCACCCTGTAGCCCTCTGAATTCGGACTTTCAGGTTTTAAATGTTCTGTCTGTGATAAAGTTGTTGACAAACGTTTTTTGAAAGCGTAAATGTTTTGTAAACATCTGCGTGATCCACATTTTAAAAGTCGGGGTAGCAAGGCGAGAGAAAAAATGCTTTAAATAATTGCTGAGATGTTTGTACAGATTCAGTTGTTTACTTTGGCGTTAAACACTTCCGCTCATCAAGTCTCTTCTGTGCTGCTTCTTTCTAATGTTTTCTACAACCCTTTTCCGCTGTGAACTTTCAACACTTCTTGTTTGCCAGTTTCACCTATCGTCCCTCCTTAGAGTTGCTTCTTCCCTTTTCCAGTAGAGCTCTTTCACCTGGGCCCCTTCGCCGTTTAGAGCTAGTGGGCTCTGGTGTGTTGCAGAACCCCTATAACTATGGTTGTCCACCCTTCTCGGGAGCTATTAGTGTGCATCCATCCCTTTTGATTTCCTAGAGAGGTGCCATCCCAATCCAACCCACATACATTCACCCCAAACAACCAAAAACCATTTGCAATGCAATAGTACTTGTTTTCTCCTTCTGTCCCCTTCGCTGCCCCCGCGATTGTGCCTTTTTCTCCTTCTGTCCCCTTCGCTGCCCCCGCGATTGTGCCTTTTTCTCCTTCAGTCCCCTTTGCTGCCCCGCGATTGTGCCTTTTTCTCCTTCAGTCCCCTTTGCTGCCCCGCGATTGTGCCTTTTTCTCCTTCAGTCCCCTTTGCTGCCCCTGTGATTCTGTGCCTTTTTCTCCTTCTGTCCCCTTCGCTGCCCCTGTGATTCTGTGCCTTTCTCCTTCTGTCCCCTTCGCTGCCCCTGTGATTCTGTGCCTTTCTCCTTCTGTCCCCTTCGCTGCCCCTGTGATTCTGTGCCTTTCTCCTTCTGTCCCCTTTGCTGCCCTGTGACACAAGCACACCCAACCACACCCAACCACACCCAACCACACCCAACCACACCCAACCACACCCAACCACACCCAACCACACCCAACCACACCCAACCACACCCAACCACACCTTATAGCCTTTGGTTGCAATTGGTGTTGCAATATTTAGCAATGCCAATAGCTCAAACGTAATAAATGTGAAACCTTTTGGCTATGCCAATGCTTGTTATTAAATATCAGGGAAGGGAGGATTCTTAGAAAATGTTGTTCATGAGTTCATCGCTTCTGGAACAAATGCTTAGACTAGAATCCAGTATAGTTGGTGCATTTGTGCAGTTCCAAGCTAGCACTATGCAGTGGGGATATAAATCCCTCCCAGCTTCTAATTCCGCTCTGACATTTCTTTGAGGCCGAAGTCTTTCAAGACTTCACAGTTCATTCAGTTTTTAGGAGAAACTTCAACATGGCCATGGAGGTTTTTGAACGTACCATGGCTGGGCCCCAAACCATCTCTGGCTCTTCTTAAATCGGTCTGTGCAGCTTACTTATGTCCTGAATATGGGTTATTGGGCTTCCATGAACACCTATAGTACATTTAGTCCCGCTATTTCCCCTGCCTTGGCCCAACCATCTCACCCCTACAGAATCACGTGACGCGTTAGATGCTTTATTATGGTCTGAGACTTTTGTCATAATGGAATCCAAAATGTTCCACATTTCACACTTTTGCCCTGCACAAAACAAGGATAGGAATAAATATTTAATCTCCTAAAATTAGGAGATAAAATACATACACTCACGAAGCTTTGATGGAGCGTAAACATCCCTATGACGAACAAATGTGTTTTAAATAATATACATTTTTTTTTTAGGTTTTCTACCTTCACTTTAATGACCGGGGATCCCATGTAAATCCGCAGTGTTTTGATATGTATTGTTGATTTTTTTTTTCCCATTATTGTGTTGGTTTTTATTAAGTTATAAAGAATAAGATGTTAGATCTTAGATAAGGTCAAAAACAACGTTGAATACATAGAAAAATTACAAATACTGACAAGTGCCCAATCAGATTTGGCACACAGTTATGTTATACAGCATTAACATATGTTATTTAAGGCCCTGCCTCTGAAAGAAAAAGCAAAACCGATATCCATCATTGCTCATCGGCTCCAGCATGAAGATATGCTTTTCCGCGTCCTCTGGACCGTCAGACCTTGTTATCAGCCGCGGTTGCCGCCGACGTATCATGTGCGACATTTTTCCACCGCTGCAGCCCTCTTGGCCCAACGGATGTAAACACTGTCAGTACCTGGATGTAGATCTGCCCATCTTATGAACGATAAATGCAAATATTGGTCTCAGAGTTTGCCGCAGGGTATTATATGCTGTGTGAAGCCGCTAGAGATCCATTCAGCAAGTGCACCTTCGGCAGGGGGAGGTTTGTGTTCCAGGCATTTTCTTTCTTCATGTCGCATGAAGAAGAGCCGTGCACTACTGAGCTCTTGAAAGGGGTAATTCACTCGTTTCATCCCTTGCCTACAGCTCTGAAGATTAAAAGTCGATACAGAATCACAATAATGAGTACCAGAAATGGGGAAAAAGTCAGCATTCTTTAAAATTCCTGCAACTCCTAGGGATTCACCTGGAATGCTTTCTAGCGGGAAGTCTGTCCTTAAACCAAAAAGTTTCCGCCTCCTATCAAAAAGCTTAATGATCAGTTAAAGAGGGGATTCTGGAGTAGGACCAGATTCTGCTTATCAGCCCTGGGGGAACCACAGCCAATGCTGACCTCCCAGACTAGAAATCACCTGGTGATGTGAAGTGATGTACTGCTGGAGGGTGACTAAGCACCTTTAGACCAGAGCGGGTTTGTCCGCAAACTATGAAAGTGAGGTAGTCAAAGAAGGTTGAATAGGGGATCTTTTTGGTCCCGACAAAAGCCGTAAAGACACAGGAAATGGCTGAAACATGTTGACAGACATGCAGACAGGAAGGGTGAGGGGCCCCTAATCAGCCCTAACACCACCATACCGCATTTTCTTTTAACCCTGACCGGGAACTCCGGAAATAAAGTATTAGTGTGGACATTCCAGAGCCAGTTTTAAACTCTATATTCTGCACTTATCTTTCTTCTTTGATCCCAACAATTATATATGTTTTAATTGTCTTCTCCCTCCCTTTTGCTCCACCCCACACGTTGATCTGCGCAGTGGTGTTGTAAGAAGCCCTATGATGAAGCATGCCACAAAATTGTGGCTGAGCACACTTTGTCAAAGAAATAATGTTTGCCACCTAAGCCTATAGCGTAATTTTCCACGCTCCTACTTCTTTGTTGTGTGATAATGAACGATCTCACAGCTTGCGGCAAACCGCTACAGTGCATGCATGTTCCAGGGACTTTTACAGCACTTAATAGGTGTATGCAGCAGTTTTTCTTAACTGCTGCAGACCAGTCAGGCAGCTCCCAACATGGAAGTCATAAGTGGATCCAGCTCCGGGAGTATGTTTATATTCTATACTCCCGGAGAAGAACACCTGGCAAAGCAAAGGTCAATGTGGAGAAACTGAGCTACACAGAGGCATTTTAGGAAGCACTCTTCGTGTGCATTCCTGCAGCATGGATCATTGCAGGGTATAATGAAGCATACGGAGAATGTTTAGCTTGTGTTACAGCAAAT